>NC_068293.1:6774531-6859531 GCF_025860055.1 Xyrauchen texanus | reverse complement strand
TCCACAATTTCTTTTCTGAGGTCTTGGCTGATTTCTTTTGATTTTTCCCATGATGTCAAGCAAAGAGACACTGAGTTGTAAGGTTAGGCCTTAAATACATCCACAGGTACACCTCCAATTCAATACACCTCCTATCAGGAGCTAATTGGCTAATTGGCTTGACATCATTTATAGAATTTTCCAAGCTGCTTAAAGGCACAGTGTATGTAAACTTGTGACCCACTGGATTTGTGATATAGTCAATTAAATGTGAAACAATCTGTCTGTAAACAACTGTTGGAAAAATTACTTCACTACAGTTTTTTATCTAACCATCTAGTGCATTGTTTCCACTAAACGCATTGTTTTGGAAAAAAAGGAAAGATTTGGAATTATTATTTTATTGATCAAGCGTGGGAAAAAAAAACAATACGATGCCCCTTTTTGATTTAATAATACAAGGCCTGTTTGAATTGATTTACCAAATGAGCAAGAGATTAAGGAATGGCACAGAATAATCACAAAAGAAACTTCATTATGCCACCACACATACATTTATTACAAATAATCCAACGACACTATTACAAAGCTTCACAAAGGAAAACATAAGAATAAACAGTAGTGAATAGATGAACAGATATAGTTTAAGATTAACCGTGTTTGATGCTGAAATGTAATTACCTTTCCGAAAACATAGTTTAGATGAATAGTGATCCGGGGAGCAGCACTAATATTTTCAGCGCTGCTTTAAAACGATACAGGAAACTCGTGAATATTCATGTATGCTCTGCCCAATGCAACTGAAAATCTCAGAACACCGGACAGCTACCGAAGCAGCACATAAAAAAAGACAGTGGTCTAAAAAATGTATAATTTCTTCGACATCACATTGTATGTAATGTATGTAATTTGAAAGCGAAGCGGGCAAGATCTTGCTGATGAGTCGGCTGTCATCACTGCCGCTATCGCCACTGAAAAAGAGATCCTTATGGCAGTGTTTCCCAACCTTTTTTTCTGCCAAGGCCACACTTTTTACAACTAAAAAAATCCTACAGCACACCACTATCCCACATAGGCTATCCATTATCACTATTTTTCCTTTTCAAGAACTTGACCATGTTTTCTGTCCATCTTAGTAGCATGTGTGAGGTTGCAAGAGCGCTAAATGGGATATAATTCAAGTTTTATTTAAATTTGCCTTTTATCATTAGAAAAGAAAGTAAAAGCTAACAGGGAATTGTTAAGGAGTGACTGTTAAAATACATGCTTTAAAGGTAACTAAACAAGTGCTCCACAGGATGCTGGACCTGCTGAAGTTGTGTGAGGT
Organism: Xyrauchen texanus; assembly: GCF_025860055.1. NCBI lineage: Eukaryota > Metazoa > Chordata > Actinopteri > Cypriniformes > Catostomidae > Xyrauchen > Xyrauchen texanus. The sequence goes on along the minus strand of NC_068293.1, from coordinate 6,858,225 downwards.
TGGTTTATAAAAACTTTTAATGAGATATCTGCATATTTGCAAATGGTATATAATACAAGTTTTATATATATATATATATATATATATATATATATATATATATATATATATATATATATATATATATATATGAATTTTATAACTAGAAAAGAAAGGTAAAAGTGACAGGGAACTGTTGAGGAGAGAGAGAGAGAATGAAACAGGCGAGCACTTTAACATTATGAGCTCAAATTTGTCTGCCGCTCTGATATGCGGACCATTTAAATGACACTGTGTTGCACACCGGTCTATTATTGTAGTAACAAGAAAATGAACCCTGAATGGCCGTTTACTTGTCTCAGTTGCTTAACATGCAAGCATGCGATTCTCGGAGCCCTCAAGAAACAAATCGGCCAAAGGGGAAAGTTTCTTGTATAAAAAAAGTCAGAATATCGGCCGATTTACTGGCGTCGCCGATATATCGGTCGACCACTAGTTACTGTTATGACTAGAGTCCTCATCTAATGTGAGTGCTCATTATTTTATACATGTTTCAAAATTACAATTAATTTCTTAAAGGGGTCATGACATGAGAAACCAAATTTGCCTTGATCTTTTGGTATATAAGAGGTCTTTGTATCATTAAAACGTCCTGCAAGTTTAATATTTTAAGACGTCCTCCCCATTCTAAACGAATCATTTATTTAATCAAGCTCAAAATACAGCTCGTTCTGGATTCATGGTTAGAAGTGACGTGTCGGTTAGAAGTGACGTAACAGCGTTTGCATATGACCGCCTCCAGCACAAGATAACTACGCTTTAAGCGCAAGACAACTACGCTCATTTCAGTATCGCCGTGCGCCTCACAAGTGTTCAGTCGATGGACAGCGAGCTCTGACAGAGACTACTTGTGCACAGGAAAATTACGATGCCACACAGATGTGCTGTTCCTGGCTGTGGTCAAACAAAACCTCTGAATAAACTGCCGAAAGATCCAGACGTCAGGGAAAAATGGATGCAGTTTATTTTTTGCGGACGTTCCAGTCACGGCAGTGTTAACTTAAGCATTTGTTCTGTACATTTTAAGGATGACTGTTTTGAGAACAAATCTCAATATGATGCTGGCTTTGCTAGAAAACTGTTGCTCAAAGATAAGTCCGTGCCGACTATTCTGGGAACAACGACGACGCAAACTGTAAGTAATCTATTTTAAACTTTAAACTACTTTTTAAAGCGCAATTTCATTCATTATGAATAATCACAGTGTTTTTACTTAGTTTACTTGCATATTGTTCTGGCTGGGGGCATCAATAATTGATACATAGGCACTGACGTTAGCCAATCATAACAGTGGGCGTTAACACTGAAGTCTTAAATGGAAAACGCCCCCAAAACAGACTGTTTGAATCAGAGGATGAGAAACAGGGTGGGAAAAGGTCATAAATCACTAGATTTTAAAAGTTTTTCTTAAAAAAAAATATATTAATACTATAATTGCACCTAAGGGAACATAATAATACAATAAAAAAAACCATGTCATGACCCCTTTAAGGAGTAAAACTTATTTAATGGGGAGTGCACCTTTAAACATGATGTTCAGAGCAGTTATTTTAGTACAGAACATGTAACTGTGCTTCTAATGTGCATGTTTCTCATATATGTGTCTCTACATGTTGATATCAAACACATTTAAGAATTTAGTGAAGTTCTTGTGCATGTACAGGCATTCGCTTTTTAAAATTTTCTGATGGTGAGGTTATTTCCCTTAAATTTGCATGCAACCGGCAAAATTAAAACTCTTTTTTTTATAATGCGGCGCTCCGCTGCTGGTTACCACGAGCCCAATGTCTGAATGTTTTTGAAGTGGAAAAATCTTAAAACAGTTTGGACATTCTTACAGCTGTCTTGAGCATTGTCCCGTTTAAAACGAATAGACCAAAATACATCTTTTACAATAACAAAATTGATACACAATCTTGCAGTTAATTCTTGATAAAGAATTACAAGAGTGGCTTGCGCCCATTTTCACACTTATTTGTACTATTTGCAAAGGGGAAAAAGAAAAGAAAGAAGCTGAAAATATTAACCCTCTGGGGTCTGAGGGTGTTTTGGGCCCTGGAGAAGTTTTGACTTGACATTTGTGCTTTTTTCAGTTGCTTAAAAACATATTAATCGCTGAAGTCTGATAACACTGTATTCAGCACAATCTGGGCTACAATAATATCTGAGTTTATGTGTGGTTTTTGAAAAAACTTAAATTTTAAGTCACTGAAATAAGGTCACATAACACATACTAAACATTTGTCCAAAAGACTTTTGAGAACTGGATCTTGTAGCCTAGAGTTTTTGCTACAACATTATGTGAAAACCATCCTGATCACTCGTTCATACAAAACAATATAGTCATTTAACTTTTGTAAGACAATTTTAGTGTTGAAAAGTAATATGCGAGCAGGCGTGAACTATCACGAATATTTATGTGATTCACACCTGAGGACGCAAAGACCCCTCCCCTGGGCCTATCAATGAGGAATGTAACAAAGAGAATGAATGTGAGGAGACTTAATGATCAAAATCAAGTTTTAAGTTAAAAGAAGTAATCTGACTATATATTTTCTTTACATAAAGACTTCATTTTAGACCTACACTACCGTTAAAAGAAGTCTCTTCTGCTCTCTAATGATGTCTTACACTTATCTGTATACCCAAAAATGACGGAGTATTTTAAGTTGTTTCTGCTGTAATGACGAAAATATCCAGCAGGACGTGCCGGCGCATCCGTCGACCCCAGAAGGATAAAGACAGCGGGTAGGGAGATGTGGGTGATGTGGGTTTTCTTTTATTTTATGATAATGTTTTGTCTCCTGCTTCTCAATACCTTGCTCTATTCTTGTAGTCTCTCTACAGTATTTCATTTGTTTTGGCTCATAATGGTCTCCAGCTTGTCGGGACAGTGTGCACACCTGATGACAAGACATCTAGATATCTAGCTGGTTTTAAAACTGTCGTAACGTCTGTGACTAATCTCGGCATGTCACAGGAGGGCGCACAATACAAGACTGTTCGTCTTAAGATCTGAGACTTCTCGTCGCACACCAGTTACTGACTCAAAACATCGAGCTTGAGTCGTGTAGTGTCCACTAGTGCCTGATTGATTTATCGGTTGGCCGATATTATTGTTTATTATTAATAAACTATCACACCATAATTTTCCCTTTTCAGAATAACATTAACCTAGTCCCTGACAACCATATCACTCATGTCTGTTAGTCAGCTATAGTTTGTCAACGCAGTCAGTAATGTAGCAGATTGAAAGGTAAACATCAGAGCATCTTTTTACAGCTCATCAGACAACGGTGCAGTGGTGGATTGTGTCTGCTGAGTGTTCATTTAATGCTACGCTGTTACCTAGTTGGTGAGACGCACTGCTAGTCCATCTTTTACTCTCCGGGACAACAAAACATCCAGTCAACGTTCCAGTCATTTCATTTATAAAATGTAATATTTAAAAGTCTGTTTTTCTATTAAGAAACTTTTAAGAAAGTTTTGCAGAACTTGAATAGCAGTATACTGTGTAACACCACTACCGCTGTTTATCTCTTGACTTGGCAGCAGCGAACCATGAGTTATTGTTTGGGACTGTTTTGTTATACATTAACAGCGAAATATTGCTGATAATGTTTTGATTATACAGAAAACTGTACTTTATTACAATTTAGAGGTACTTGTACTTAACTTGAGTATTACTATGGCATGTTCTATTATTTTACAATTCCACTCCATGACATTTCAGAGGGAAATATTGTACTTTTCCCCAAATTCATTAATTTTTTTTAATAGCTCTAGTTACTAGTTAATTTTCAGATTTATCAATATTGTATATGTAAATCTCTACATTTAAAAAATACCCATCTTAAAAATTCCCAGCTTAAATAAAACTTTCTTTCCTCTATCACTTACAGATAGCTGAAAAGTGACTGAAAAATGAACTATATCGGCTACCATATTGGTAAACTGTGAATTTCCCCCCTCTAATATCGGAATCGGTCTCAAAAATCCAATATCGGTCGGGACTCTAGTGTCCACTATGCTTATTTGACCTGCTCCTGCCGGCTGCACTGTGTCAACATTGACACACACACAAAGACATGAGTGATGAGTGATTCAAGACGCCCCACCCACACACACAACACACACACCTGAGGGCAACGCTCCAAAGGTCATAGAGTGTAAAATCCTACTAGAATAATGACTACAAACTTAAGACCAGACCTCTCGAAATCCGATCAGCTTATTTCAATTCCTGTGCACAAAGTTAACTGTTTCGGTTCTGATTCCTCTGAAAGATTCCAGTTCCTTGATGGTTCTATAAACGATTCTTTAAATATTTTGGAGGAAGAACTTTTTGGAAATAAGAAATGTAATTCTTATTGGATTTACTGCCCTCAGCAGCCTGCTGCCACATTATGAGATAATTTGATATTTTTCACATGTACTTTCACATAAGAGTCATTTGTTTGGGAATCACACTAAAGACCGATTCCATTTCTGATTCCTGAACTAACAGCAAGTTTGCCAGAACTTTAGATTTTGTTTGTGAGGGATGACTGTCTATAACAGCAACCAGATTACAAAGAATTTTAAAGTCCTTCACAGAAACCTTCAGAGAACGCGTCCCCACAGGCCCACCATGCTTAACTGCCTCTCTCAAATAGCATATCGACTCTGCCGTAATAAAAGTGATATTTGTGGTTGGCTGTTGCCTTTTCAGCCCTCACCAAGCAAGTCGATGCCATTTTCCAACTTCAATAAAGGTATAAAGTCAATGCTGAGGAGAATTATAATGTAAAGTCTGAGGATTCAGAAGAAAAGAACACAATATATCCAGAGAACAGCGCGACCACAAGAACAGAAATTGAAAGCAGCAAGCAGTAAACACACACACACACACACACACACACTGACGTTTGGCAACTGCTTAGTCAAGGCAATTCAAAGTAATTACCCCAAAGGCCGTCATTAACTCTTTTGATCCACAAACCCTGAAAACTCCAACAGAAGCTCAAACAGCAGAGACAAACCAATCGTAATTTCCTTAAAAAATTCCTATGAACCTCTTTTAGAGCCACGGGATGGCCAAGGAATGATACGTGGGTGAGGATAAGGGTTAATGTGTCTGGACTGCATGCTGAATGTACGATATGGGGCATTAATTAGCCTTTGCAAACGTTTGACTTTCTGCAGGACTGAATGAGGAAAGTATTAGTGTAGGAGACACAGCTGAAAACATTTGACTTTGTGTAAGACACACCCAGAGGCTTTGGAACGGATCCCAGCTCCAAATGTTCCAGCTTACATCAGACACAACATGCACAAGCCAAACACAAGCTAACATGTACCCAAACAGGTCAACACACACAAAATGACAATAAACTACAGAGCCAGAGTGTTGAATCACTAAGCAGCTGTACTTCACACCTTTCCATGAACTCGGAGAAGGAATGTGTATTTTGTAGGGCCGGGTATTGATACAGATTTCCTGATTCAATTGGATTCTGATTAGGACTGCACAATATATCTCATTTATTGAAATATCACAAATGTACATATTGCAATATGCATATCGCAAGGGCTTATGATAACACACTGGGTGCGCGTTTGTCACTTGTTGTGAGTGCAAGCAGTGTGCATAGGTGTGCCGACTCAAATGTAGGGAGTGTCACAAATTGTGCATATGTTGCTGTAACTGATGCTCTCCTGTGCTTTCATTCTGTGTTGTGTGTATACAAACTCAAACGTGACTTGTTTATTGAACGCTGTCATCTGTGTGGCTATATCAATTGATGGGTTTTAATGAATGGATTACCTCTCGGTCTCAAATTAAGTGCGGACTAATAACAAGTGCGTTATGAACTTTTCAACAAGAATCCAATACCAATGGAGAAAAATTCAGTAAATCAAAATCATATCTTCTCTCATTCAACACCTCAACGACACATCCACAGCACCCCAGTGGACTTAACTGTAAGTGCAAATTTGGTGAGAGACTGTGGAAAAGTACAGTATCACTGTTCTGTGTTAATGCCCTAAGTTTGGCCATGATATATATTTAAATGTAATGAGAGCAAATATGATGTACAAAAAATTTGTAGAAATGAACACTTATTTTACATAATATTTACTTAAAATTCACTGAAAAATACTTAAAGGAATGTTCCGGGTTCAATACAAGTTAAGCTCAATACACAGCATTTGTGGCATAATGTTGAATAACCCAAAAACTATTTTGTTTGGTCTCGCAATTAGCAAAAAAAGAATTGCAAAACATTGCAAATGACACTGAGTTTCTTACAATGGAAGTGAATGGGGCCAATCTGTAAACGCTAATATATTCACTTTTTCAAAATTATAGCCACAAGACATAAACAATTTATCTTATTTTTGGGGGATAAAATCACCTACTAAACAATCTGTGTAATGTTAAACCCAATATCACACCTTCGTTGTGATGAAAACAACACCCTGTAATCCCAGCATAATGTATAATTTTGCACAGAAAAGGTTAGCTAGTGATGTTTTCACACTAAAATAGGGCCCTATGATTTTCATTGTTGTAGAAAACAGGAATCCCAGAATAAAGTCATAACATAAAAATTAACTAGGCCTATAATGCGGTATGTCACAGAATATGACATATTTTGGATAAAATGAATGTATAAATGCACAATTAGGGGGGCCTGGGTAGCTCAGCGAGTACTGACACTGACTACCACTCCTGGAGTCGCGAGTTTGAATCCAGGACGTACTGAGTAGGGCTGGGTATCATGTTCGAAACATTTTAGGCACCGACCGAATTGCCTCTAAACAATTGAGTATCGAAAAATGTCTTGTCGTTCTGTACCAAATTTCGATACCTAAGGAGTTAATCTCTTCAACGTCAGTAATAAGTATGTAGCATGCTAGATGTGCCCAAATCTAAAAGTGCTGGTGATTGGCTGTGTTTAGGCATCAAGGAAAAACACTAGTATCAGAAAATAGTTTGAGTTCCAGGACTAAGAAAGAATGTTATAAGTAACATTGCTTCTACATTACAGAGAAATAATAATAAACCGTAATAATGAGCCTTTAAAATATACATTTTACAAGCGCACGCACGAAGCGAGCCGCAGCAACACCGGCAAAAGCGGTAATGATCCTGAATGTGTCGGAAAAACCAGCAAGAGACTGTCTGAACATTTTGGTCATTTATAGAGAGAAATGCATATTCGGGTTGAGCAAACAGACGATGATCTCGGGATCAATGATGGTCACAGAGTGATTTCAAATAGCTGATGACTTTGACCATGTCATGAAGATATTTGGCTTGTTTTCCCATGTATTAAATTATTATTATTAGACTATTATTATCAAATTAATATTACAAATAATTTGTCCGTAGACACAAAGACATGCGTTTGAAGGAACACTTTATTATATTATTAAGTACAGATGACAGAAAAGCTTCTATGCGCATGTAATGGCGTGCTGATACAGAGGCGTGCAGTCTCGTGGAAACACGCATCTCAGGATCTCACACTTTGTTTCTACCATCCGATTTTTTTATTTTTTACGAGTGCTGCAAATGACTTCAGACATGTCAGTTCAGGAGGTACTTTGATTTCAGTTTACTTTATTTCCACAGAGCAGTTTATTGTGAACACAACTCTGCAGGCCTGTAAAATAATACAAACTATATAAAATAATACAAAAAACCATGATTTATATTTCAGTGATTAAGATGCGCAGATTGATGGTCTCAGACACGGAAGCAACTGAGATTTGTCCTCCGCCACCCAGATTGAGACGAGTCACTACGCCACCACGAGCACTTAGAGCGCATTGGGAATTTGGCATTCAAAATTGGGGAGAAAAAGGGAAAAAATAAAATAAAATACATAAATAAATGCACAATTAATCAAATTAAAATCACGATATGTCCTAGTGTGATGATTAAACTGTAAAAAGCTGAGATTTAATTAAATAAATAGTCTATACTGTCTGCATGAGCTGCATGCTTCAACAGTAAGTGAATGTGAGAACTCGCTGCTTAAACATTAACCACATCATTAACATCATGTTTGTATAAATGCCAAAGAGCAGAGCACTTTATTCACTGAGATTCAATATAGAAGCTGCTCACTTGATAAAAAATAATGCAATGGTATGTTGAAAAGTAATTGTTCTGTTTTCATTTGATTAGACAGGATTTTTTTAAGCTCAAATGTAATTAAACTTTAAAACCCATAATTCAGAGAAAATAAAACGGAAAACACAAATTTGGGCTGTCATAAATCATAAATAATAACCTAACCAATCAAAATATTAAAAATGCAATGTTTTGAACTTAAATAAGTTAAAAGTCACACAATTATGTCACTTTAATTTACTCATGGCCATCCATAACCACCAGCAACTCTTTCTTACATTACGCCTCACTATGAACTGAGCATATCTTACCCTGAGCTGCACTCTCTCGGGCCAGCTTTGACAGCAGCAGTGATGACAACAGCCTCATCTGAACACATGAAACAGTCTTCTGTCTGTGAGCACAGACTATCACACATAGACTCTGAGCTCTGGTGGGCCGGGCCTGGACTCACCTCACACAGGAAACAGCGTCACTGAGTACATAAAGGAGTGTTCTACACTCATATCCTCATGAAATTACACCCACACTACTTAATAAAGCTGCGGCCAATCAAAGATGTCACTAACTAATAAACTTGCCACAATGGCCTCAATCTCAGCATTACGCAATATGATATCACCTCAACAGAGCTAATTTAGACGAGAGACGTCTTGACTTCGATTATTGTTGAGTAACAGAATACAGCGAATACAGACTTGATTCAAACATCACACTGGCTTTTTACTTCCTTTATGCGGATACAAGTTTTGACAAAGTACAATGTTTTATTTGCTCTTCATCATGACTAATAGGGAAAGTACAGAGATTTCAGTCAGTGTAGAGCTTTTTTTCTTTTCTTGATTTGAATCAATCACATCGCTAACATCAGCGGAAGACAGATTATCAATCTCAAAATTTGATGTAATGCCATTTCAGATTCCTGAAATTTCTCTCATGAGCCAGTTCTTTTGAATCTATAGCACACTACATACGATGTGACCAGTGTAGTCTGATTCCCAAACAAATGACTCTTGTGAGTCGGTTCTTTTGAATCTAAGGCATGCTACATACAATGTGACAAGTGTAGTTTGATTTCTGAATAAATGACTTTGATTAGCCAGTTCTTTTGAATCTACAATGTGAAAGACATGGTAACCAGAGTAGTCATTCATAGTGTTTGTTATTATCAAATCTGTGTATGTATTAGGCCAGTGGTTCTCATGTTTTTCAGGTCACGCCCTTCATTGAAACAAGAAAAACTTTTGTATTAATTCACATCTTTACCCATTTGAAACTGCTGTGCATGTGAGAACTTTGTTTACAAGTGCAGCAAACCGGACACCGCTTTGGACTGTCGAGAGTTGCGTTCGCAGGATGCGCTGAGCTGCCAGGTGAATGTTTAAACAAGGCAGAGGAACATAAATTGCACACAATGGTGTGAACTGCGAGCCACTGGATTAGGCATGCACCGTTATATCAGCAAGGCTGATTAACTGGCGATTATTTGCTCATAGGAGGGTCATTTGTAAAGAAAACTTTTGCTTTCAAGACCACTGTAACTCTCTAGTGTTATAAATAGGGCTGTTGATTTTACATGTTAATTTAGTGCAATTAAGTAAAAAAAATATATATATATAAATAAATAATCGTACAATTAGTCATGCCCTCTGTCTGTACGTAAATTCCGTAATAAGGAATTTCCTACCGATGGAGCAATTCAGGCTTGAAGCATCACCTTCATGTTTTTGCGAGTTGCAGTCACCAGGAGGAAGTCAGCACAACTAACTGTATAGGAAACAAACAACACTAACCAAATGCAGGAGCACAAAATGAGGATGAGTTCTTGTGTGCAAATACAGCTGGACGGAGCAGCTGAATTCATCAAGAGGGGTTTTTCAATGATTCAAACTATGTTTGAACTAGGGCTTCTGAGGATTAGTTGCTGTTATCAACAACATCAACAATACAAAATAGTTTATTTAACTCAACATGAGATAATTTGAAACCCTAAGGATGGCGCACGAGAGCAGCACTTAAGCATGCGCTTGATTAAGAAGAGGCAAACAACAGCTCACAGTCCAGATGAACTAAAAACTCTCCAAACAGCTGAAGGTGATATAGATCGCAAAGTATGAGGGAATTACAATGCAAAAATACAAAATAAATAAATACAGAAGCTGTGTGTCATGAAATGTATCCATACCTGGCGATTATATAGATTATAATATGATGGCATAGTGAATCATAATATATGGTGTGTATTATATCATGAAGAAAATCAGCAATTCGAGCTCTATTAAGAGAGAGTTTGCTTTTTGTGAGTTAAAGATGAATCAAACTCAAGCAAGCAAAAAGGTGTAGTTTTAGCCTATTATACAATGCAAAAAAAAATTTGTTTTCCAAAATAAATATCTAAAACTCCTTACGTACATTTATTTTAGCAGCTATATTGCAGAAGACATTTTTTTTTATCTAAGAATGTTGTATATAATATTACAAATACAAATATTTAAAAATCCTTTAAAAAAAGATGCATTCACCTGAGAAGCAGCATATATAAGATATTTGGAGAGGTTTTGACTATTTTATTCATATGAAATTACGCACTTGCATTCCAATTTACATCTTGATGTACTCCTTCCTCATGATCACGCAGTTTTCACGAGCTGAATGGGAGCGCTTTGCTTCGGTCAGGTTGCGCGGATGATTAACAACCTACATTCAGTGTTTCATTAGTTTATTTTTGCTTTCAGAACCACACATGTTGTATTAAAGAAAACACCACTGTTAATCCTTGATATTTCCATCCCAGCATACAGGCACACCATCCTTAAACTATGGTCAAAATCCAAATTACCATTTACATTCAAAATATAAATACACAGCCATTGACCAGAAAAATAAAAAAATGGCACTCCATGTCAAAAAGGTTGCTGACTGCTAGCCTAAAACAATATTTGCTGAGAAAACCCCAAATATATATAGTTTTTTTTCAGCAAATATTGATATATGTGATTAATTCGCATTATGTAATTAACTCGACAAATTTTTTAATCAATTGATAGTTTATAGTATGAAAAGTTGCTGGCCAGGAGATTTCTAGAGACTGAGAAATGTCACTCCGTCTACATGTGGAATGAATTCAGCTCTCATCAGCCACTTATCTGATTTCATATATGTGCTTTCAATATGTGTCTGCTGTTTAATGTGAGTGCTGTTACGTGACACAGAAATGAATGTAATGAAAAATGACATGCGCTGGATCTGCATGACAATCAACCCAATATTTAGGAACTTCGCAGGCACAATGGATAAGTCATCCAGTGAATCACAATGCCTGCTCAGCACGTCTGAATACATCATCACTGTCTTTCATTAAAGCGTGAGATGTGCCGAGCGCTTCACAAAAATCAATTGCTCTTGTATGAGCAGTATTAGAATAGCGTGGGTTATTTAATAGAGGATGACTTCATGGATCCGTTCCAAACCCTCGTGAGGTTTCTTGCTGTCTATCTAGTTTACATAAATAATGTCTATATCCTATAAGCAAAAGTGACTAAATCGAAACTCTCTTCATGGGGAGCAACTCTGTTAGGGGGCTTTCATACTTGGTTCGATTGCCTGTTCCGAACCCGAGTTCGATTGCTCCCCCCTCCCCCCTGCCCCCGATGGACTGTGTTCACATTATATATTTGTATCCGAACCATGGTACGCTTAGCGTCATCAAGCTGCAGCTGGTGCGTAATCGTGTTGCTTGATAACCGCGAAATGAAAAGGCGTCAAAATTCAATGAATAGACTTGCTCGGTTCACATTTGTTCTTCTTTTTTTTAACCTTTGGTTTTGTTTTCAACATCAAGATACAGAAACATACTGAAATCATTCAAAAGACAGCGGGCTGTCCTCCGAAGACAATTTTTGCGAAGGCAAGCAGAAATCATCTCTCTGCTTGCAGTGCGTGTGCGTCAATCCCGCTTTTCGTCAAGGTAAGTGTATACACACACGCACGAAAGTAAACTCTTTCCGCTCATTTTGAAAGTGACGCGTGTGAGACTGACGACCACATTATACGTCATCAATAGCGGTTCACTTCCGCGGTTTGGTTCAATTGCGTTCATATCAGCAGCGAACCGTACTGGAGTTCACATGAACCGTACCCCAGACCACCTTTTTAAGCGGACTCGAGTACGGTTCGCGGGTGCACACCCGAGTTCGGAAGACAGCGTTCACATCATCCAAACGAACCGAACTCTGACGTCATTCGAACCGGGGTGCGCACCAAAAGTGCTAGTGCGAAAGCCCCCTTAATGTAAGCGTATTAGAGACTAATGCTCACAGTTGATTCCAAATAGTTCCAAAAGAACTTGATGCAATAGTAGGTACATATACGTATAACAGGGCCTCACAATTAATCAAATAAATAATCGAGATTACGATTAGGCCTACAGCTGTCACAATTAAGTAGTTGTGAAACGTGTCAATTATAGCAGTTGTACATGTAAGTCTACCAATGTGTGTTAAATGTAATTCTATTTAACTTGTGTTTGTGCAATGGTTAAACAATGTAAACAATCACAGGCAGTTGATTTTCGAAACTATCAATCATTAAGTAGATATAAGTTAAACATAATTACATGTTAAATATTCATGTTGGTTTTGAGTTGGTTCCCTAGAGAAAAGGAAAAAATAAAAAAGTTTTAATATAGTACCAGAATACAGGACAATTATGACAAGCAATCGACGATGATGATCTACAGTTGATAAATTACTGCTCATACAGTTTTTATTAGCTTAGATGGGAGCGCACACATTTCAAAATAGAAGTCCCCAGTGTATAGTTAAAAGTTCTGTGTTATGCACTATATCTCATTTTTGCCTAGTTATTATTGGGGTTTTTGACACATGTATTCTCTATGACTGTGCCCATCACAGTAAGGACTTTCGATTCATCGATTATCAGCCTTTTCCACCAGGCAAAATCCAATGTCAGTCAGCCTCCAATTTAAATGTAAATTTTATTCATCAAAATTAATTGCAAAAATAAACATAGCTAACATAAATTTTAGATGGAAGTATTTTTCATTGAAAAAATGTATTTATATTCATCATTTTCAGCTTTGTCCACCAACTTGGATTCATTTTATTCCACTGACATCATCGCAATTCATTGTAGGATTGCCTTATCGGTGAAGGACACATGCAATGCTGCCTAAAGGTGCGTTCACAATAACAAGGATTAAAACTTGAAGGTTGAAGGGTCTCTCTAGGCATTCCTACTAGATTGACTGCCGTCTCCAAGTGTATCAGGCAACAGATCATGTGATCTTCACCATCGTCACTCCCATTGGTAGTCACCACACTGCATCACTGCTCTTTTGCATAAAGTTGAACTCTGCTCAACTTTGTTTAATCGCCGTTGCTTGTGTCACCTCAAATCATCAACTGTCATTACAAAAGACTTGCTTTGTCAAAGCAAAACGATTCTAAACAATTCCAATGATGCTGTCTAGGTGGACAACTCACAAGGTCATCACTTCTGCTAAGAAGCTACTGGTTTAAAACAAGCAGAATCATGAAACGTATGTGTGCTGATGAGCAGTGTGTCAAACATAAGTTAATGTCACGTCATAAAAAACTGCTGATCATTTCAGGTCTAAGCACCATAACTGGTAATCTAGTAATCAGAAGGATGCTGGTTCAAGCCCCACAGCCACCACCATTGTGGTGGTGGCAACTCCAGGTTGCTCCGGGGATTGTCCCTGTAATAAGGGCTCTGTAAGTCGCTTTGGATAAAAGCGTCTGCCAAATGCATAAATGTAAATGTAACCCCCACCAGAAATATTCTTCTAAAAATCTTCATTTGTGTTCTTCTGAAGAAAGAAAGTCACACATCTGGGATGACATGAGGGTGAGTAAATGATGAGAGAATAACAAATTTTGGGTGAACAAACCCTTTAAAAGCATAAATATAAAGCTTTTTTTATCAAAGTGCTTATAATATTATTATTACGTACTATTATATTAAATATTACGTACAAAAATGCATGTAATTTCAGCTGTGGCATCGTCCCCGAATAAATGACTTTTATGACCCAGTTATTTGAATCAAAAGCGTGAAACAAGCTGTAGAGCGGAGGAGGGCAGGGCCGGGCTGGACCAACGCATGCCCAGTCCCCAATCAGCCTGATGGGGGCGCGCGAGGGATAAAGGCAGCCGGTGACAACAGTTCGGGGGAGAGAGAGAATTACAGGCAGCTGCTCTGTGTGTTTATGTTTGTGTGTTTTTGGTTTAAGTTCTCATTAAACCTATTATATATATTGTCAAGCCGGTTCTCGCCTCCTCATTTCCCTTATACCCACTTACACAAGCCATGACTAGTGTAGTCCTATCCTCGACCAAATTACCCTTTTGAGCTGGTTCTTTTGAATCTACAGTGTGAAACATACAATTTGACCAGTGTAGCCTGATTCATGAACTAATGACTTTAATGAGCAGGTTATTTTCTATTCATTTCAAGAATAAAATGTTTTCGTTAATTTCATATGTGAATGCATACTACAGGTTGAGACATAAAAACAAGTTTCAAAACATTCACAACATAGATTAAAAGTTGATAAAAGATCGAAAAAACAACTGAAATGAAAAAAGGAATGAAAAATGGAATTAAAAGAATCATATATGGAACCAGAATTGTTTAAAATTGAAAAGAGTAATCGGAATCAGAAACTGGAATTGTTAAATTTTATATGATTCTCATCCCTTGTTATGCTTGAGTAACGAGGCAGACGAGGAGATGCGGATCCAAACGCAGTTTGAACTTTATTTCATGAACCAAACAGGAAAACACAAAGGAACAACCCACGATGGGGAAATGAAACATAAAATAGCGAATTAAACACGAGGTAAGCAACAGGGGACTCGAGGAGGAAACACACACCAGGTTGACATCAAACGACGATCGACAAAGACTGAACAAAGACACGGGGTATAAATACACAAACAAGGGAAAAAGGGGCCAATGAACGAACAGAACTCAAACAAGATAATAAGGTGATTAACAGAGGCAAACGGCAAACTAATGAGGGCAGGTGAAAACAATGACAGGGAACACGAACGCTAACAGAGGACTATGGAGTTACATAAGGGACTAAAGTGAAAACTAAGAAGTGCAAAAGTGACAAGATGGAAAACAAGAGGGCAACAGTGAAACAAGACAGGGTAACCATAACATCCCTATTCCTGCAAGAAGAGTTTTCTCCATGTAAACTAGGGATGTGCTGAACAACTCATTTCACTGATGTTTAAATGGACTAGTTGACTAGTCTAAAAAGAAACCAACCTTCAGAAAACAGTCAAAAATTGTGTTGAATTGACCCATTTAAAATACTTTATCTTTTTCAAAATCTGCGACGTGCTTGCCTGCATTATGAACATTAAATATAGAACATGAATATTTAATAAACATATTTAACAGACATATTTATTGAAAATAGTGCAGGACCAATAGCACAACCAATAGCTTACTTAACATATTAAACAGTCAGGACATTGTTGAAAATAATTAACAGGTAGGCTTAAGCCAAATCTACAAGAGTTAAAAAATGTGCTGAAAAGTTGCACGTATTTCACAATGTGCAGTTTGTGCATTAGCCATTGATCTATGACAGCTGTTCGGTAAAGAACGTTAAACAATAACAGTTCCATATATTTTTTGATGAGCACGTCGACATCCTGCACTTGAAAATGAACATACAAGCATGCACAGATGTTAAGAAGACTGAAATGTGAAAATATCCATTGGGACTTTCAAACGTTTGGAAATCTGATTCCCGCACCATCACCGAAGTGTTTTCATAACTACTTTGCTGAGTTTGCTTGTCTAGTGAGAGGACATTTTCCTGCATGTGCCACGAGTGAGAGAGGGAAGAAGCATGCACAGCCTGAGGTGAAATGATCCTTTGTATCTGCTCCAGATATCCTCTTTTAAAAGAACATTTGTGTTATTAATTATTTTAAAACGTGTAATATTAATATGATAGTAATTTAAGCACAGATTCTGTAAAAATATAAAGCCAAACGTAAATGTGTAAAAACGATGATCAGTTTAATGGAGGGAAATATTAACCGACTAGTAATTCCAGTGTTAACTAGCAGCATCAGAACCATTTATTCAACTAGTCTTGCACATCCCTAATGCCTTTCTGGTATCATTGTGTGTATCATGTGTTACAGGCCAGTAAGCGGTGCTTTCACACTAGTCTCAAAATAACATATAATGTGTAAGTGCCTATACTTTTGAATTATTATTTATTTCTGTGTTAAAGTGCTGTTGAGAGAGCTTGACCCTGAAACATTCCTTGAAATCTTCAAGTGTTTTCAGCAGAAAGAGTGGAATGATGAGGAAAGAGAATGTTGTTGTTGTAGATGGAGTTTCCTCTCTCAGCGTGTTCTGCATTAACAGTGATTTTTACACACTCATGCCACTGATATACGCTCAAAAACACCATTGTTCAACTGAATAAAGACTCTGATAGCAGCATTGTGCTGCCAGAATTTGGGCCAACAACTGCCCACTGAGACAGGAAGGGGGTTCTTTTTTATTATTATATGAAGTAGGGGTACATTTCAATCTGAAATCAATGGTGCCACAATGGACACTTTGCACACTTCTGTGTTTGCAAAGTGGAAGTTATCTAAAGTGGGTAAACACAACTATAGCCAGTGCTGAGGTGTACATGTTTTCACAGTCCTTAAAATGTTTGCCGGCATTTACGTTTGGAGATGTTGACCGCATCGTACAAATGAATCCATCAAGGCATAAAATTGTATTTCGAGGGTAATCTGCATGAATACAAAGGTAAGCTGATAAAAATGAATTATTATTAAGAGGTTGTGTGTTTAAATCAGTGGGCACACATTTTTTATTAAAGGATCAATCTACAAATCGGTTTCCATAAATTGCAAAAAGAGGGTACAGTTAACACATCTGTGAGTAGTATTTTGTGAAACTAATACTTGATGTGAAGGATTGGAAAGGCCCATGTCCTTCTCCATCCAACTTCTAACCCTGTCAAAGACGTGCTCTCGTGTTGGTTGTGATGTGTGATCATTCCATTGAAACCGTGACGGTACAGCACAGATTTCAAAGCATTTCACAATTCC
The DNA here is from genome assembly GCF_025860055.1 of Xyrauchen texanus. Taxonomy (NCBI): domain Eukaryota; kingdom Metazoa; phylum Chordata; class Actinopteri; order Cypriniformes; family Catostomidae; genus Xyrauchen; species Xyrauchen texanus. The sequence goes on along the minus strand of NC_068293.1, from coordinate 6,840,918 downwards.
ACCAGTGAGCGACTGCTGTTAGTCCTCATCTTGAAAATGCTGTCCACAGACAAAAGTCCTTTCTCATTTAATAACAAAGTTCTTCTTCACGTTTAATTGCCTGAACCCACCGAGCGCATACAAAGTTCAGCAGGAATTCATGGAAATACAAATAAAGAAATTTTCTATTAGAATTTGTGCAAATTAGAACACTGTTGTGGCACTGGTAATTACTTTTCTTCTAAATTGACACCATACCCAACTGATTTGTCGGCACTGCGCACATTTTTTCCCATTGAAAAGCCCACTTGACAGTAAAGCATTGATTTAGAAATTTTGTATATTTGCTGTGGGAATGAGTTAGAAATGATTTCATGGTTTCCTTTCATCAGGATCTTACTGTTTCAAATACAGTCATCTGAAGACAAACAAATACTTTTTTATTTTTTTATTAATGTTTTTTTACAATCGGAGAGATGGCAGTTAGATGGACTAATTATGTAATTTTTCACAAGAACAACACATACAGAAACGAAATGGTATTCCCTCACTCCCCTGACATATTAAACTATGTTGATAAAATATTTAGTATGAATACACCGCATTTCTCCCAACATACCATATTTAATGCAGTTCATGGTAAATATTTATAATATCTTTGATGTGTGGATTGAAAGCCTTACAGTCTGTTCAAGATACAGATTTCTCCTTTATTCCATTTCAATGCTGTTTAGAATGTTGGGGCCATTTAATACGATTTGAAACTAGTTTAATTACTGACATATTATGGGCGTTTATAGAAGTTTTAAACAAATAATCAATGTTGAATCTGCGCATATGAGAGCTCAAGACCAGTCCACGTGTAAACACATGTGCTCTGCGCTGATCTGTCCCTTGAACCGTGTTGACTGATCTAGGTAGAGCTGTTACGTTTCGCTTTTGGAACATTTGCTGTTTGATTTTTCTCATACGCAACAAAAAATGACAGCGCATAATCAGAGGGTCTGCAAACTTTGTAGTCGCAACACCGCGACCTCTTGCAAATTTTGATCGCACTGTTAGGGAAAATTGTAACAACATGCAACCATTTAGTTGCAGTCTGGAGCCCTGGCACTAGAGGTGGACTGATGTTGTTTTTTTCCGATACGATAACTAAAGTGTTGTAAAATAAAATTCATAAACTTTACAACATTTTCACAAAGGCTACCCTCAAATTACGTGTAATGTTAATGTTATTTTTTAAATATAATAAATAATACAATCATTAAAAAATCTTGAGTGGATTTATATAAACTTTGTGGTTGCGTAAACTTTTGAAAGATCCTCAGAGTTGAGGATGAGGCACTTACTAGAAAGTTAACTAGATTTCCACCAACACAATTGAATATTTTCCAATGTTTTCTGAGCTATATATGTGAAATTATATTATTTTGTACTTTGGACAGAAATTTTTATAAAAAAATCTATACGCATTTCCAGTAATTTCTTCTGTGTTTTCTGCACTGTGTTACAACCAGTCATTCACTATTACTTCTGCTCATTTAAAGGGTTGCAACACACCCTGTGCAGCACAGTTGAGTTCTCGCCAAATTTCAAAAGATGCAGCCCAAGTGGGCGTGATCAGCAGTGGACTGAGGGGAGAAGGGGGAGGAAAATCAACAACTGTCTGATTCAAGTCACTCAATTTTATTTCACTAATGCAGTTAACAGCATCAAAGATTCTCACAATTACTTGTAACATACATTATACACTGTTTGGTAAGCTCACAATACATCTCACACTGGTAATTTATATCTGTAATTTAATACGCAAATAAATGCCAAGCCATGTACTGTAATGTGCAAACTTTTTTTAAACTCTAAATCATGAATAATATATCGAGAACACCCGTGACGCAGAAGTGCTGAAATTCAATGGAAAGCTAAATGAAAGCATGTAGAATCACGTCCTGTGATGTTGATCTGATGTTCATTACAAACCCAGAAGACGAAAACAGCACAAAGAATTTCCTAAATAAACCCATATACTCTTGAAATTAAAAATAATGAATGTTGACATTCTCTGTGTGCAAGACATATACTGTATAATTGTTAAGATCTCAAAAAATGTGTAGAAGTGTATCATGACCCTTTAAAGGAAATATAGGTTCAATACAAGTAAGGGCTAGGTATTGATACAGATTTCCTGATTGAATTCGATTCAGATTCATAAGCTCTCGATTTGATTTGATTCATATGGGTTTATTTCAGTTATAATGTCCCTTTTCTTAGATATAATATATAATATTATATAAATATAATAAAATACATTTTCTCTCAGCTAATGCTGTTTATTACACAGGGGACATTTTAACTAGGTACATTAGAAAAACATACATTTTACTAATTATTGACTAATTAATAATTACTTTTTCATCATTTTGGCCACATTTTGGCTTTTAAAAAATTAACAAATACATGTATTCAATCAATAAATAAGATATTATATTTCATATACTATTTTTGTTTCATATTTATTGTTAAATTGCATAATTTGTACTATTTACTAGGGATGCACCGATACCACTTTTTCTCTTCCAATCCGATATCAGAAATCTCAGTATCGGCCGATACCGATCCTGATCCGATACCAGTGTTGTTTTTTTGCATAATCAGTTTAGAATATCTTTACATTATTGTGTGGAACTAATTGGGTGTGCTCTTTAATATGTAAAGAAACACAAACCTCTAACTACACATTATTTCAATATAAATGTATAGCTTAAGAAACACTTTATTACTAACTAGTATACTGGATAATGTAGCAGCAAAATTAACAGTAATTCCAGTCTTCAAGTCTTCGGTAAAAAAAAAAGTATTTTTTTTTCAACTTGTATCTGGACTTTAAAGGGTAACTAAACCCTAAACCAACTTTTTTTAGTTAATGATCTGTAAGAATGGGGCTTTATTAGTACTGGTCATTGATTCAAGTAATTTTTTTGACATTTGTGTATAAAGTGTTTTAATTCTACAATATATGGTGTAAAAGCGTCTGAGTGCTGCCCTCTTCAGGTTGAACGGTGGCTACTGCAGTTGAATTTTCCTATTGGCTGTTTGCGGTACTTCGTGACGTAAGCAGGTTCCAGCTCATCACGCCCTTGGTACGAGCTACCACGCCCATGGCAGTATAAAAACCATCTCGTTTCGTCAAAACCACTGTAGCGAGTCAGGAGTTGGAATTGCGAGTATTGAAAGCGATCAGGATAGAGTATTTTAGCATCTATTTAGCATAGCATTTATATAGTTATTTAGATTATTTCGTGTAGCCTAGGTAGTTAATTAGCATATTTGTTAGTGTAGTATTGTTAGAAGCATAGTTAGTTAGTAGCATAGTATTGCGTCAGTTAGGATAGCTTCAAGTTAGCGTAGATTATCTGTATTTAGTACAGTGGTCAGGATGGTACGTAGGTGTAATGTTGCTGGTTGCAACAGCACTGCTGGACTGTATTGCTTTCCAGCAGACTTGGAAATTAGGCGCCAGGGGTTGCACGTCCTTGTTCTGGAAGACCGCGAGTTCCCGCCTAGAGCTGGAGGAGTGTGCAAACTGCATTTTACGAGGGATTGCTTCTCCAACGCAATGGAGGTGGAAATGGGCTTCTCCAAACAGCTCGCGCTGAAAAGCGACGCAGTGCCAAACGCTGCTCCTCCTGCATGGACTCCACCACCTCAGCGGCGTCTTGAGGTGAGTGATCATATATATTTGAATCACAATTTATGGTTAGGCTAAAGTTAATCCTCTGGGGTAGACAAACGCGCGTTCGCGATGCGGGAGTGTTAAATGTATTGCACCCTTATACATTGTATTACGGTATTGACTACCTGTATAGTTTTATTTGGAGGTATACGGTTTTGTACATGATGACGTTACGCTTTACGTCACATTCTTCTAAGTTGAGAGAACAGCTAACTGATGTTATGTTCAAGTGAAGCTTGCTAAATAAAAATCCTGCTAAAAGGATAAACATCACTGAACAGCGTTTCGTTTGTTTTTCCTGCACGCGAGTGAAGGTGAATGCGCACTCGGATGCTCAACAGGGAGTTAAAACCGCAGTTTGAGCCAGCGGCTCGAATTGATATGGCTCCGGCCCTGTGTCCACAGACAATTCACCCTCCTCCACTTCAGGTGAAGGTGGGGGAGAAAGGTCCTCGACTTCAAAAGACCGCTCCGTGGCAAAGCTACTTGCGTCACTCCAGTCACTCGTCATTTTAGAGTCTGACAGCAGCTGTCAATTAAACTGTCACTACGGGTCTCAGGTGCCCCCCACTCAGCCCCGCCCTCGATTCGTCACCTCTATCCCCGCTGGGGTCTGCCCACTTTTCGAGCATTTTTCAAATATTGCTAGTGGGTGGAGTCAGACTCTGAGCAGGGGTTTAGTTACACTTTAAATGATTCAGATCTCTTTTTGTTCAATTTAGTTGTAAGAAATCAGTTCACTTTTATATACAGTTATTTTTTGGAACCGATTCAACTTAAATATTATTATAATTTGTAAACAAATTCTAATAATAATAATATATTTTTAAACCCTCACGCTTTTATTTTGACATTCTGAGCTCTCCAGGAAATCCTGTATGTGTCTGTTTGTAGGCAAGTTCACAGTAGTTTAATTTGCTTCTTATTCAAATTCTGGTCAAATGCACCTCCGGTGCCGTTCTAAATAAATATTAGCCTATTTATAATAAATATAAATATAAATAAATATAATTTTTTACTTATAAGTAAACCAAACTTTTGAGCATCTACATCTGAGATGTTGTTCTTGTGTAGCGCTCAAATATTGCGCACCGCGTGTAGGCTAAAAATAGCTGCGAGTGTATGTGTGTAAACAGAGCAGCACTATTCACTGATGCGTTGGAGCTGTGCGTGCATTTGATATATTTGCTTATTAAACACAGCCTTTTGTGATCGTGCACGAGTCATATGAACTACTTTAATGTTTTTTTTATGTCTTTTTTATGTCTTTTTTGGAGCTTGACAGTAACGAACATGACTAATACAGTATTGGATTTGGATCGAGCTCATCGGACCTGAGGGCATCCCTACTATTTATAAGTATTTACATTGATTTGTTGAACACGTGCTAAAACCGGTACTGTCTCTTTAATAAAAACTCGAATGGCTTTACCTCATCTGTGTGATGCATGATTAGAATTAAATGCTTTTTTTGTAGTTGTTTCTGATCAACAACTGACTGTAAAGTACAAAAAGGGTTTTAAAAGAGACTCTTTTCAATGACAAATATGTTGCGCGGATCTCGTCCTTGGACTAACGGAACAACTTTTACTCTCAACTTGCTGTGAAAGGTTAATTGGAAAAAATATATTAAATATTTTTAATCACCCCAATTCAAGTTAAGCTCAGTCGACAGCATTTGTGGCACAATATTGATAACCACAACAACAACAACAAAAAAAACCGAATTTGACTCATCATTCCTTTTCTTTAAAAAAAAGGAAACAGTGAAACACTTACAATGGAAGTGAATGTGGCCAATGTTTTGAGGGTTTAAAGGCAGAAATGTAAAGCAAATCATTTTATAAAAGCACTTACCGTAATTTCCGGACTATTGAGCGCACCTGAATATAAGCCGCACCCACTGATTTTTAAATAACAAGTTAACTTTACTCAGGCTTTAACGAAACACGGTGTGGCAGCGGGGATGTAGTCAAGCGCCCGTCCGGGAGAGAAAAGTAGTAAGGGTGCTTACACCTGAGATAAATTATGTCTAACACCGGTGTCTAATTTCAGTAAGCATGGGGAGAGCGGCATAAAAAGGCAGCAGCCACAGAGCTGAGAAAGTGACACACGTCAGTCTAGTGTTGGCGCATAGAAGAATTGAGAAACTTTATAAAATTGATTGTAAACATTGCTGTGGCCATTAAAAGCCTTACCTGGAACATCAAGTGCCCTGCTGAAAACTGTCACACTGGTGCCCGTGTGACAGTTTTCCCAAGAAGGACATGTGAAGCAGGGCACTTGAAATTAGACACCAGTGTTAGACATAATTTAGCGCAGGTGTAAGCGCCCTTACAGCTTTTCTCTCACGAACAGGCGCTTGACCACGCCCCCGCTGCCACACACGGCTTGTAATAAAATATTTGCAGTAAATAGTAGCCTACCAAGAAAGTCATTGGTCACTATCTTCCTCCTCTTGTGCACATGAAACCACTGAAGTCATCTCCTTCAGTGTCGGAGTTGAATAGCCTCAGATTTAGTTGTCTTTTTGCACCGAGTCAATTCCTCACGCTGCTGTTTCCAACGTCTTATCATCGACTCATTAAGACCAAGCTCCCGTGCAGCAGCCAGATCAATCGTCTTCAACTTGAAAGCAGCATCATATTCGTTTCTCCATGTCTTTGCCATGGTGAGGTTGACAAAAGTACTACCGTAATCAGAATGATGGGAAGTTTGAGCGCGCGAGATTTAATCTAAACAGTAAACAAAAAAAGTTGTTTTGACCTTAACCTGTTCGGCAATTTCATTGGTCTAATGGAAGCTTCAAGCCGCCAAAAAACTGAGCGCGTCACAGAATGTTTTTTTTTATTTTTTTTTAATAAAATTTGAAAGCGGGAAAAATCCATATATTAGCCGCGTCATTGTATAAGCCGCGAGGTTCAAAGCGTGGGAAAAAAGTTGCGGCTTATAGTCCGGAAATTACGGTACATGAATTCTTCTGTTTAAACTTTGAGCTGTAAATTGTTTTTACGGTCGGTTTAGGGTTTTTAAGTTGTCATTGCAACAAAGTTGTCAAATTTAATTTAACTTTACACAGATAAGGTTATTAAGTCTTGTGGCTATACTGTTGAAACAGTGTGTATTTTAATGTTTACAGATTGGCCCCATTCACTTCCATTGTAAGTGCCTCACTGGAACCCAGATTTTAATCTTTTCTTTTTTTTTAAAGGTCAATGTTTTTGTTTGTTAAACAGGTCTCTTCCTGTACAAAAGCTAGATAATACTTCATTTATTCATGACTTTCCGTCCTACACATGTTCAAGCACTCAGCCTTTCAAAGTATACTACTTTGAGTCAACAGCATGTGCACTACAACTCATACTCTTTAGTACAGTCAATGGCAGACGCAAGCACTGACAACATCACAGACAAGGAATGTGCGCGAGTCTAGAAAAAACTGGGCAGTATGCTACACAGCACGTACTGTGTTGCTGATGAAATATGCATCATGCGCACTGTGCGCGAGATGTACTGTCTGCGGAAAACCAAAGACTACTTTCTTTGCCAGAATAAGCTGCAATGTGGACCAGAATAGTCAAAAGTATTGCTATAAAATAAACATCACACAGTCGATGAATGGAATGTGGGCACTCCACGGGTTAAGACTAATAAAAGCTGTTTCTGATGAATCCAGCATGTAAAACTACACAAAGTTAGCTTAGTTCATGTTCAATGTTTAGAAAAGAATGGGATGGAAAGAGATTCATTTCACCTAGTTTTCCAAAGTGCTGGAGAGACTGAGATCCTTAAAGAACATTTATTGAAATTTTTTATTTGTATTTTATTAAAGATTGTGCCATCTTATTGATGCTGTCCTAATGACAAATGTCTCACGCTCTGTCCCAGGATGACCCATGAGCCTGTCACAACACATCAACGTTTTCAGTGCCGCATAGGATCACCGTCATCACTGACCTTAACCCCAAGCTATAGAGCCCTCTTATCATAACATTTACTCATGCCTAACAGATCTGCCCAACAGGTTTACTCTAAGACTCCAATTCTAAATATACCAAACCAAATATTTCAAAATAGTTCCATATTTGTCCAAACCACAGAACATACTAACATGAAAGCAAGTGAATTCAAAACCTTTACCAGTGCAAGCTCGATTTCACATGAAACTTACAACAGTTAGCTAGTCCTTGAATTTCATTAGCAAAGTGGTGTTCAGAGAGTGCTGATATTTAAAATACAAAACTGACACAAAATGTATGAAGGGAAATTTGTTTGCCACTAAAAGTCAATCAGGTGATATTCCTGATTGTGCGGATTCCTTTCAGATGACTGTATTTCGGCCAGAGAATTTCCTGTGCAAAAGTAAATGTGACCAAGACTTAACAGCACTGGGACGCTTCACTATTACAGTAATATACTGTATTACACACTTAGTCTGTGTCCGCGGCTTTTCATATAATGGTGATCATTTTTATTCATCGTTCATTTGCTTTTGATCGTTCATTGACCATTTCTGCAGATTACATTTTTATGACAGAAGAACGTATTTTATGTTATGAGTGAGTCACTGAATCGTCGACTCAACTTTATAAAAAACATAGAGTTGTTCACAACCAAAACAATGGAAGTGAACGAGAACAATTTGATACTTAAAGGGGTTATTTAACCCAAAAATGAAAATTCTCACCCTAAAATCATTTACTCACCCTCATTATATCTCAGATGTGTATGACTTTCTTTCTTCACCAGAACACATTTGAAAAAAAATGGAAAAATATCTCAGCTCAGTAGGTCCTTAAAATGCAAGTGAATGGAGATTTCTCTTTGAAGCTCTAAAAATCACAGACAGTCAGCATAAATTCATCCATACGACACCAGCTGTTAAATGAATGTCTTCTAAAGCACCAAGATCGCTCATGGTGCAAAAAATACAATATATAAAAAGTACTAATTTTAAATAAATGCTTCCGGTAGGCAGTGGTATGCACATGTGATGTAATCTCGTTGGCATGTGAAACAGGCGAGAACTGATGCACATACGACACACCCGGAAGAGCAGCGCTGTTTACAACTGAGAAGGAGGAATGCTGCACAGAAGATTGATTGTGGTTTAGATCTGTACTTATCTGTTTCTTCACTCACAATGGTGCATACAAATACACACATTTGCTGGCAAATTTTTGTCTGAAATGTGAGTTACTTGATTTCATTATTTGTACAACTGTTTTATAAAAGCAATATCTCTAATGGTCTAAATATCAGCACGGATGTGATTAACCTGTAGGAACGAGGCTTGAATAATGAATATATATGGCAAGATGAAATACTGACAAAATTTGATTGACATTCAACACTGTGGAAGAGTGAACATTAAGTATGTACAATGTTTGAAATGCACCGGTCATCTAAATGTGTGTACTTACATAGAGTATGTAGAGTATCTGTCCCAAAAGAATGGAAAAATACAATTAAACTGCTACTTGTGCTGGGATACTGTTTTTTTCCCCCTCCAGATTTTCTTCCTTTAAAATGTCAAGCAGAAAATACCTCAGCTTAAGCACTGCAGACAGCTCTCTAGAGTAAAAGTTAGGGCCCTGTGCCTTTACTAATATGATGAATCCGTGAATAGTAGACAGAACTTGAGGGTTTAATGCACACATTACTCACAATTTAACAGATTAGCCTTCAGTTCATGTTTACCTTCAAGGGCCCATCAAAGCAAACGAAACATGAACAAAATGCACTTTTCCATCAAGCATCAGACCAGAGGACAAGAAGCCAGGTGGATAAGAAGGAAATTAGTTTTTGATGAAAATGGCCAGTATCCAGACCTCCATATCTTCTGTAGCTCGCATAACACCATACCATAATGTTTGAGAACCAAATGTCACCCTGTGGTAAATTACATGTCCGAGAGGCTTAAGTGCTCTTTATAGACTAGAATCTTTTCATACCGTAGCAGCAACTGAAAGCCTGATAACATTCAGAAAAGGGCTGGGAAGTATGAAGGTATAAAATGTGCTACAGTGGAAATGTGTCAAAAAAGATTTTGCTATACCATTTATACCGTGCTATCAGTTGGCATGACTGCTTTACGTTTTTTACATGTAAGAACGACAAATAAATTGCTGTAATGTTTAGTGGTTACAGATCAATGATGCAGCAGTACATATTAATATAAGGTACAACTGATGTGCCATCATAGGCATGTGTATAATGTAGGGCTGGGTATAAAATATTGATTTTCCAATGCACTGCAATCTTCATTTGAACAATCTCTATATTCATTCTTAAATCCCAAGATCAATATTTTACTCTATGCAGCAACCCTCTGTAATGCAATTAATCACTCACACAAGCAACCAAATTTTGCGCTATGCAGCTAAAAATGTCTGTGATTAGCCACTAATGTGAATGGCAAATGTTTACTCTAAAACAAAAAAAAAACGATTTAATATTATATGTTTTCCTATTAAGTCCATAGGCACACTGGAATGTTTGGGCATACAAATATGGCAGTGCAGTGGCTTCAATGTTATGAAGTCATAAGCAATCCAGGGGGCGCATTACAGAAAAATCCTTACTTTAGAGCTATCATGTCCTATCTTATGTGGTTGTCTCATTTAGGACCAAAGCTATTACAGAATAACATATCCTAAGTGCATTATCGTATCTTTACTACAGATAGGAAAAGAGTATAACAGAAGCATCCTGACTTGTCAAAAATCTTAAATAAGTGTCCAAACTTTAGAACAATCCAACTGGCGTCCTAACTGAAAACGTATTGAAAGCCAACAGTTACAGTCACATTACAATATTATCTATCACAACTATGTTTGAGAATATTGTGACATTTATTAGTGATACAAAATGCAGAAAAGCAATGTTTGATGGTGGAAACACTTTTGGAAGACCCAGATGATGTGCTGCGCTTAGATGACAAAACACTCGAAATAATTACAGACTCCCATGAAATATGATATTGCAGTTATAAAAAATATATTTCTGCAGCCTTGAAATTAAAAGTGCCTCAATTTTGTTTCTCTCTTTATCTAATGATACGCAGGAGCCACTTGTGCATTGTTAGTTGCTTGGTAACAGACATGCGATTTAATTATCGAACACCATGGAGCAGTTTAGGATTCCCTAACTAGAGATAAGATACGATTTTTTAAGATAAGATTAGAATCTTAAATCAAGTTATGATTTGTTTCTGTTATATGAATTTGTGAAAAACCCTAACTTAACTGATCAGACCTCAAGTTAAGACTTAATATAGGAAGTTTTCTGTAATACGCCCCAGTTCTATTTTATAGATCAGTGGCTCAACCCATAGGAATCACAATCGAGAGCTTTTTGTCAGGAAAACTTTATAAATACCCAGCCCTAGTGTAATGGCTGCCAACCATTGCATGCTTTTTTCATTAAATATTTTTGCTAATTTCATTATGCTTTCAGCTCCAACAAGAGTTTAGTACTCTCAACTCAACTGAATAGGTTTGAATATGTTTAAAACTATGATCCCTTAAATCCGCTCAGAAAATGCGGAAAAAGTCTGCAGATTCCGACTGGGCCTAGTTATGAATAATTTTATCTTTTGGATTGCTTCCATCAATTTTCCAATAAAATAAAATAAAAGGACCCCCCTTTAGGTTGCCTGAACTACTACTGTATGTACTGAACCATTTGATACAATATACTTATTACGTACATACCTGTACATTGTACCATGTACATTGTAATTACATTTAAAGTAGTTGCTTTTAATGATATTTGTAGTTACACTGTTAACTTTACCCATAATGAAAGACTTACTCCTAAACCTAACTCTAATCCCTAATCCTAAACCTAACCCTACACTTACCTCAACCTCAGTAGCAGCAAATGTGTAGTTACACAGTAAATACATAGTCTTGTATGTATTTAATGTTAGTACATAGTAGGTATGGCCACCTAATTTAAAGTGTGACCGTATAAACAAATGAGATTAAATGTCTTTCATTTTTAAGATGTTTTATTCACTTTGTTATTTAATAAAAGGCATTATAACATCATTTTTGTTGAAATTCCAGAAAAAAATTATTTGATTATAACATGATATGATATAAATGAATTACTCAAAACTCCCACTCCTTCTACAAATGCTGTTAGAACTCTCTGTGCAAACGTTATACTGCTTTAAACACACCCCAAGGCACACATTAAATTACAAACTGTGGCACGATCCTGATTTGATGTAACATTAAAGATCATATTCCTTGGTAAAATTCTTATGGAAGTTAATTTCAGTGTTTAGCTTGTGAAAACAGTCTGTGAGTGGGGCTTACGGGTGAGGGGTGTGTGGTATACACCTGCAGCATCTGAACAGAAAGGTTAATTGAAAAATAAATCTGTTTCGCCTCAGGTGAGCTGTGGGTAATGAATCATTGGTGTTTTATGTGAGTTAGTGTGGATGGTGGAATGTGTTTTATCAAAGGGTGCGAGTCACAACTCATATCTGCAGGGAGTGTGCATGCAGCTTTCTTTCAGAGAGGACCGGATGTCTACGGTGGGCTGGAGTGAGTATATAACCTTGACTCGAAGGTCTTGCGAAAGGGTTAAAGGACAAAATGTTCATTACAAGCCCTGAAGCACTGCCAAAACAAACACATCATGGATCATGTTTTAAACTGACCAATTAACAGATTTCAGCTCTGAAAAGCCCTTGTTCCCTGATTTAGCCAAACATTCTAAATTCATACAGTTGCCAAAATATTAGCAAAAATGTTAAAGTGCATATTATAGCACCACCTATGGTTAGATGGGTATGGGTAGAGGAAGAAAAAAGTATAAATAAAATAAGGTCAAAGTCAAAAATAAAAGGTTTAATGCAAAAAATTACAAATATTCCCCAGAAATTCAAAATGCGTGGCCAAAAAATGTTTGTTACATAATTGTTTGTTTTATTTGTTATATCTGATATAGCTCTTACTTTTCGATTACAGTCCTAGTTATACATATTGTGGTATAAAATTAGTTGATGTTCATTGAATTTTTAGGGCAAGAGGTGATACATTTTCAAACTTGGAAAATGTATATAAATTAATTGACTAAAGTTAACTAATGAGACACAGTCTCATAAAAATAAAATGTAGATATTTCCCATGAATAAAAAAACTTAATTTCTGACACTGAATATGGTTCCAACACCTTTGGTCGTGAATACTTGTCGTGAATGATTTATAGTCAGTAGTTTAATATTCTGTCATTGCTATTTCGATTCCCTCATAAAACACATTAAAGGTCTGTAAAAGGTGATGTGCAATTTTTGTTTTAAATTGAATGTGCTAATTTGATTCAATCTCAGAGCTGGTTGGCTTGGTTCAAGGCTTAGAATTCTATTGAAGTTTTTTTAAATGTCTATGGAAAAATTAATGGGAAATTACTTTCAGAACCAAGGCCTCTAACTCTATTTCAAAAGTAGAAGACAGAATTGAAAAATAATGCTATTTAAACAAAAATTCTGTTATGAATACATATTTATGTTAGCCACATTTCACAGATAGTCCACATTACGATTCATTGTTCTGAGGAAGACAGATCAACCCCAATATAAACATCCAAGTAAAAGAGCTTTGCCCATGTTTGGCAGAAATACAACAGACTGAAAGGCACTTTGGAGTATGGAGGTGAAATGAGCTCAGACTCACATTATAGATTGCTGTAAGTGTTTATAATCTGCAAAAAGTCATCTTTACAGGACAAAGCATGGGCAGTATATTTGTTGGTTATTGTTGGTTTTGGACCAGCAAAGCTTTTTGAATAGCTTAACAATAAAGACTTCCTAGGGTAACCGCTTTTACTAGAAAAAACATACTGGGGGTGCTTTTCCCATACAACAACGTTACTCACTTCTTAACCACCATCGTACGATGCATTGTTGGAGAAATTAACTAGCTTGCCACGACTGTTCCCTTTACAAAAAGCTTCACTACGATGTTGCGCTGCTAAGTGCTACGGGGAACAGCTTTAGCTGTGAGCCGAGCTGAATAATGTGTGGAACACGTCAATGAACATTGACCGGAATTTATAGCCTCGGCTGATGTAATCATTAGATGCACCTGAGGCCAGGCTACAAATGGATACGTCACCAGGTGTCATCAGAAACTCTTTTTTCAGAGCGATTCTGTTTCTGTGTGTTTCACACACCCTGTCAAAACTTTCTTTCCTCAGTTAGGAGATAGAATCAGTTAGGCAGTGTGCAGTGAACGTTGTTCTATTTTTCTCTTCTGTTTAGAAAATATTATATATATATATTTCTAAAAAAAAAAAAAAGAATGACTGAAAGCCGCAAACGCGCTATAGATGAAGACGGCACACATCAGTTTTTGCTATTTGTTTGGGGGTAAGAGCACGCTGCTCTCGTGTTGCAGCAGGGCGGGTGCGAGCACTGCGATTTGCTTTAACAGGCAGAGTGCGTCGTGCTCGCCTCGCTTGCTTCCGGGAGTCAGCACTCACGAAAAGATCATTCGTGGGGCTCGTGCATGGATTCGGCTGAGGAGCAAGAGACGGGTTGAACCCTTTCTCTCACTCTCTCCCCAAACCCAGCTGGTCCTTCACATGATCTCGGCGTGCTCCGATGCTTCTTCGGATCATGAGGTGGATCGCGACTCTCTTCCGCCTCCGAGCTTTCCGTCCGCGATAAAAAATCTCACGGAGGAATTGCTCGATGTTGTTACTCGTGCGGTTGCCAGATTGGACTGGCCACGCGAAAAGAGACCCCAAACGCTCCAAATTAGGGGATAGATTTTATCTTCTAGTCTAAGAAAGGGAACGCCTCATGGGTCCCTTCCCTTTCTTTGATAACCTCCATGAAGAGCTTTTTCGCTCATGGAGAACCCCTAAAAAAAATATATATATATATATATATATATATTTTCTTCCCGTGTTCACATACCCTCGACGTCATTATATTCGACTATCGTGGGTGCTGAGGCACGGGGGGAATTAGTGATGCCGCCGGTCGAAGAGACGCTTGCGGGCTATCTCTCGCCGGGCTCGGCATCGTCACTTAAGAAGCCCTCTCTCCCCTCAAAGCCTTGTAGGACAACCTCCACTTTAGTGGGAAGGGCTTATCAAGCAGCAGGTCAGGCTGACCTGTTTTTCAGGCGTACCAGGCTGACCTCCTGGATGACCTGAGTGTGGGTTCTGCGCTTGACAAGCAAGCCTCAGACCCACCTCGGTCCTGACTGAAGGGAGGCTCAAAAGCAAAGCGTGGCGAGTCGTGCTCCTCCTCCCAGGGATTGGGGACAGTCTCGCCGCCCTCGCCAGCCCCCGAAGCAAGACCTCAGGACTATAAATTCTAGTAAGAGAAAACCCTGACGGTCTTGCGCCTAGATTAGGGGTAGCTCCCTCGGGACGGGCGCATGCTTCACTTCACCCCTACTGGTACCCCCTCGAAGCCCCTCCATTCCCGCCACCTCTTGGTGTTTCGGGTTGCAGAGGCTTCCGTCAAAATTGGGTGTTTTCGCTGTTCCTGCATTTTATTCAGGACGCTGAAACACCCGACAACCCCTCAACAGGAAGTGTTAAAATATAATACCCATCTCAGAGATCCTGGCAGCGTGGAAACTTCTGCCGGATATATTCTTTTCTGTGGGTCTTATAAGGGCGTCAGGATTTAATTCTCTCGGCGCTTCCGTGTTTCAACGGCGTGTTCTCACTACCAGTAACCGGATTTCTTTTTTTTGTTAAAAAAAAAAGAACTCAATCTCCTGGTTAAAGGGGCCATGGTATGTGTTCCCCTTCCAGAGAGAGAGTTAGGTTATTACACTAAATACTTCCCGTTTCCCATGGAGGGTGAGGGGTGGTGTCTGGCTTAGATCTTAAAGCTTGAACTACCCGTGGGTGTTCAAGTCCAAGATGATGCCTGTCAAGACGGTCGTGTCTCAAGCCCTACAACTCGTTTGGCTGGTCACCATCGATCTTATGACGCACTTCTATACTTCATTTAGAAGTTCTGCCACAACATGGAAAGTTCCTGAGGTTCACTTCCGGGGCGAAGTCTTCCAGGGTCAGGTTCTTTCACTCAGCCTAGCCCTTTTTACCCGCACATTCACAATGCATGATGTAGCGCTGGCTCCTTGCGACACCGGGGCATCTGCATTCTGAATTACGTAGACGACTGGCTGATCCTAGCGCAGTTCCAGGAACTGGCAGTTCAGCACAGGGACATCGTCTTAGCTCATCTGTTTCTCTGGGGTTGAGGCTCAACGCCAAGAAAAGCGTCCTCTCTCCCACTCAGAACACTGTCTATCGGGGCATCGTATGGAGTTCAATCACAATGCGGGCACAACTGTCTCCCGCTAGGATTGAGTCCATTCAGATCACCCTTATCAAAGTCAGGCTAGGTCAAGGTTGCACTGTTATCAGTATCAACGATTTCCAGGTCTCAGGGCAAACGCGTCCACGGTGATCCCTCTGGACCTTCTGGGCCCAGGGTAAGCTCCTGTCACTCAGGTCAGTTATATCCCTTGATGCCCGTATACGGGAGCACTGCCAGGTTCTGTGTGGTCACTGCGGTTTGCCACGGCCTGGTGGGCGGGGTGCCCTCAAAGAGGCATCCTCATTATTGCCCGGGCCTACGAGGCGCGCGGTCAGGCTTCGCCAGTAGGTTTCAGGGTGCACTCTACCAGAGGGCTCTCCTCCTCTAAAACCTTGGATAGAGGTCTCCCTCTGCAGCAAGTTTGTGATGCGGCAGGTTGTCCTCTCCGCACACATTCATTAGATTTTTATAGTTTGGATGTTCTGCACTCCGGGCTCTTATGCCCTTGAGTCGACATCTCAGCTCATACCTGAACAAGTTTGTGATGCGGCAGGCTGGTCCTCTCCGCTCACATTCATCAGTTTTTATGACAAGTTTGTGTGGCGATAGGGTTCTCTTCGCACACATTCATCGAACTTTATGGGCTAGATGCTTTGCTACTCCGGACTCTTATGTCCTTGAGTCGACATCTCAGCCCATCCCTAAACAAGTTTGTGATGCAGCAGGTTGTCCTCTCCGCACACATTCATTGGACTTTTTTACTTTGGATGTTCTGCACTCCGGGCTCTTATGCCCTTGAGTCGACATCTCAGCTCATACCTGAACAAGTTTGTGATGCGGCAGGCTGGTCCTCTCCGCTCACATTCATCAGTTTTTATGACAAGTTTGTGTGGCGATAGGGTTCTCTTCGCACACATTCATCGAACTTTATGGGTTAGATGCTTTGCGACTCCGGGCTCTTATGCCCTTCAGTCGACATCTCAGCTCATGTCTGAACAAGTTTGTGATGCGGCAGGCTGGTCCTCTCCGCACACATTCATCAAAATTGAATGGTTTAGATGTTTATGCTACTCCGGGCTCTTATGCCCTTGAGTCGACATCTGAAGCTCATGTCTGAGACCTCTCGCGTTTTTGTGAGTACACTGCACAACCCTAGGGGTCCGGACAGCCCCAAGTGCGGCGGCGTGGGTATTGCGTTCCCCGTAGCGCTTAGCAGCACAATATTGTAGTGAAGCTTTTTGTAAAGGGAACGTCTCGGGTTACATGTGTAACCCTTGTTCCCTGAAAAAAGCGGAACGAGATGTTGCGCTGCTTTGCCGCACTGGGACGTCCCAGGACTGCTCTTCAAAAAGAAGTATCTGATGACACCTGGTGACGTATCCATTTGTAGCCTGGCCTCAGGTGCATCTAATGATTACATCAGCCGAGGCTATAAATTCCGGTCAATGTTCATTGACGTGTTCCACACATTATTCAGCTCGGCTCACAGCTAAAGCTGTTCCCCATAGCGCTTAGCAGCGCAACATCTCGTCCCGCTTTTTTCAGGGAACAAGGGTTACACATGTAACCCGAGACATTTCCCGAAACTCTAGTAACTATGTCGCACATACATTGTTGAACCACACTGATTCAACAACATAGAACTGTCCTTAATGATGTTACACAGGGGGTGGAATAATAACTACCATGAATATTAAAGTATAAAAGCTCATTTACACGCACACTAGAAAGCCGTTCAATGCTAATAAGCTGCTGAAGACAGGAAAGCACCATGCAATGTTTAATACAACAACAAAAAACGCTGCAACAGTGGGATTTCCCTCTATATCAGAATTTGGGGTTCCCCCGACACACTTGAGCACATGTGCACTCTTCAAATAAGTATTTTTATTAAATGCACGTAAGCGTGTTCAAAGTGTTGATAGATTGAAAGATATACAGTATAAGGAATGAATGATATAGAAGCCTCAGTGAAGTCAAATGATGTCCAAATAGTAAACTAACAGGACACTATGCTGCTAACCACAGGTAAAGAACTGTACATGTACACAAAAACTTTACATAAATGTGACCCCAATATCGAGGTATCCCTAGTGTATATATATATATATATATATATATATATATATATATATATATATATATATATATATATATATATATATATATATTTTAACAATGAATATTTATTAGCAATTGTTAAAAAGTTGTGATTAATAAATAATCATCTGATCGCAATTATTGTGCACTTCAAATTCTAATAACATTTTAACATTTAAAGGTAATTTTAAGCGAATGTATAAATGCCATAAATGGAACGTTTGAGTCCCTCATTCAACTAAACTCTCACTGAGCAGCATGACAGACTGCATCCAGAGCAGCTCCTACAATCTGACGAACTGCTTCTGAAGTGCTGTGACACATGCACAATATGCGGAGGTTCGAGCCATACTCCCGCAAAAATATAAACAAGGATTTTGATAGCGAACGCAAAGCGCATATGTTTCACTTTATTTTAATGTTCGCTTAATGGCAAATGACAGAACTACACTTGGCATAACACAACTCTAAGAATTACCAAATAAACACATTTACCTTTGCTAACAAGTACAGCTGGACTTCTACTAATGTGTATTTGATTCCCAAGGTATTCCCAAAGAAAAATGAAGCACTTGAGCAACATCAGCCTCATACTGTGATTCAAACAGCACATTGGCTCTATGGGACCCATCACTGGACAAAACCGTTTTGTGTGCTTCATCTGAAAAGTGCTGACTTTGGGCTAAAAGACTTTCTATTCTAGCTATTATCCATGCAAAGCTCTGAGCCTGTAGCATTATCATGCTCTCTGTTCCAGCATGAAGTCAGAGCATGCTCATTCATGCATTTATATGCAAAAACAAACACAGAATTGTCCACACTTATTATTTGTATTATTATTTTAATTCAAGTTCCCTCGACATAGCAGCACAGACCACAAACCTTATGCAACCCGTTTGCTTTCTACAGAGAAGTTTCTAGATAAGGTGCTAAGGAGGAGGTCAAAACAGCTAGACAGCAACGACATTATAAACAGCACTGAGGAGGAAAAGAGACAACATAAAGGTTTTTAAATGTACACATCATCACCCTTAAAAAAATGTGTTTGATTTCAGTTTGAAAATTATGTGTCAAATTCAAAATGTTCCACATGATTAGATGTATACAATGTCAACATGAAATGCAATTAACTAATTATGTTCTACATTAATTAATTGCCATTATGTAACTTCATGCATATGGATGACCATTTTTCTTGGATCAGAAGAGAAAAAGTGGTATCGGTGCATCCCTAATGACCATATACACTCACCTAAAGGATAATTAGGAACACCAGTTCAATTTCTCATTAATGCATTTATCTAATCAACCAATCACATGGCAGTTGCTTCAATGCATTTAGGGGTGTGGTCCTGGTCAAGACAATCTCCTGAACTCCAAACTGAATGTCAGAATGGGAAAGAAAGGTGATTTAAGCAATTTTGAGCGTGGCAAGGTTGTTGGTGCCAGACGGGCCGGTCTGAGTATTTCACAATCTGCTCAGTTACTGGGATTTTCACGCACAACCATTTCTAGGGTTTACAAAGAATGGTGTGAAAAGGAAAAACATCCAGTATGCGGCAGTCCTGTGGGCTGAAAATGCCTTGTTGATGCTAGAGGTCAGAGGAGAATGGGCCGACTGATTCAAGCTGATAGAAGAGCAACTTTGCCTGAAATAACCACTCGTTACAACCGAGGTATGCAGCAAAGCATTTGTGAAGCCACAACATGCACAACCTTGAGGCGGATGGGCTACAACAGCAGAAGACCCCACCGGGTACCACTCATCTCCACTACAAATAGGAAAAAGAGGCTACAATTTGCAAGAGCTCACCAAAATTGGACAGTTGAAGACTGGAAAAATGTTGCCTGGTCTGATGAGTCCCGATTTCTGTTGAGACATTCAGATGGTAGAGTCAGAATTTGGCGTAAACGGAATGAGAACATGGATCCATCATGCCTTGTTACCACTGTGAAGGCTGGTGGTGGTGGTGTAATGGTGTGGGGGATGTTTTCTTGGCACACTTTAGGCCCCTTAGTGCCAATTGGGCATCGTTTAAATGCCACGGCCTACCTGAGCATTGTTTCTGACCATGTCCATCCCTTTATGGCCACCATGTACCCATCCTCTGATGGCTACTTCCAGCAGGATAATGCACCATGTCACAAAGCTCGAATCATTTCAAATTGGTTTCTTGAACATGACAATAAGTTCACTGTACTAAAATGGCCCCCACAGTCACCAGATCTCAACCCAATAGAGCATCTTTGGGATGTGGTGGAATGGGAGTTTCGTGCCCTGGATGTGCATCCCACAAATCTCCATTAACTGCAAGATGCTATCCTATCAATATGGGCCAACATTTCAAAAGAATGCTTTCAGCACCTTGTTGAATCAATGCCACGTAGAATTAAGGCAGTTCTGAAGGCGAAAGGGGGTCAAACACAGCATTAGTATGGTGTTCCTAATAATCCTTTAGGTGAGTGTATGTCAGCCACTATGAAGACTCTTTTTAGCCAAGGAAAACCCCTGGTTATCGAAATTTTTTAAGTGTACTAGATGACAATTTTGTTAATTATCACGGCATACTGAATTACCGCATACCGGCACATCGAGTTCAGTGTTATTTAATGATAGTTCATAATGGATTAACTAATGTTAACAAATAGCCTAAAACTTTTAATGTTAAAAATAGAATATGCACGAATTAACATTAATCAAGATTACTAACTGCAGTAAAATATGTTTTCGTTGTCAGTTCATGTTTACTGATATATACTGTTAATAACAGCTAACTGTTAATGTTAAATTAAAAACTGTCACTTAGTGTCATGTCAATAAACTGAAACGTTTTCAGTTCAAAGCAGAACACATCCAAACTCTTCCTAGAAAAGCCGCCAATGATATAGGAACATATTACACATCACAGAATGAATTCCTCTGCTCGATTACTTGTGGTTGGCCTCAAGGAAAAAGACTCTCCATAAACCATCCTCAAACTAAAATAGCCTTGTGAAAACACAGCCTACAGTAGCAGTAAAAGAAAGGATGATCCATTTTAATGCTCCTGTGTGTAAAATGTTCCAAAGACTAAGTGCTTATCAGGGCTACATCATCACCTCAACAGATGCACAACTGACTGCATCATTACAACACAATGACACTGTACAGCTTTACGACAACCAGACAATCACTCGACACACTCGATCCAGAGCCACAGATCATCTGTAACCTCAACTACAATCATTAGCTTCACTAATGGCCAAGAAAATGGCTGACATCACTGCAAGAATCTCATTTTACCACAGAGTAAAATACCACACAACTTTCAAAGAAGAAAAGATCAAATAAACACAACTCATCTGTCCATCCTCTTAAATAGGCCTATATTTGCAGTATGCAGTATGGTTGAAGTACAAAATTTTACCAACACAAAAAGATTGAAACAGTAGAATATACCACACCTTTTTGAGTTGCTGTGCCTTTATACTCAAAGGATACTCTTGTGACTGGGATGAAACATGACAATAGCACAGAGCACAATATAATGAATATCTGATACACCTTGCATTCGGGATTCACAAAGCAAGTAAAGATCTCAATACTGCATGGTAATTCAGTCAGAAAATGTGGTCATGATTTATTCACCCTGGTGTTATTACAATCTCACATGACTTTAATAATATAATATAATATTTGAAATAATATTCTGTCAGCCAATACAGATATTTTGATACATAGGTAAATGACGTGACACACATTTTTTTTGAACATATTAAAGTATTCAAAAATACATTGAAAAATGCAATTCTCACAAAACAGGGACTTGAATACACCTCTGCAATGCAAATCATTTTTTTCAATTACTGACCTCAAAGTAATTTATTTCTGAAAAACCAAAAAAGAAAACTCAAAAGCTGAAATTCTCAAAAAAAGAAATGTCGGCATGACTAGTGCAGAATAATCTTATTTCCAATACAGGCAGTTAAATAATCATATATTAAAATATGATTAATGTTTGAAAAACGTTTGTCCACAAAATATACGCAAGTCATGTGTTGTAACCAACATGTAGGTAGCCACTGTGTTGACATATGACAACAAGTTTGTGAAGTTTCATATCAATCATACAGTATATCAATATTTTGACCTTTTTGTGAAAAGGCACATTTTGTTCAATCAAATTTTGTAACCCTCATAAAGTCAC
This sequence comes from Xyrauchen texanus, assembly GCF_025860055.1. Classification (NCBI taxonomy): domain Eukaryota; kingdom Metazoa; phylum Chordata; class Actinopteri; order Cypriniformes; family Catostomidae; genus Xyrauchen; species Xyrauchen texanus. Next base: position 6,818,615 of record NC_068293.1, on the reverse strand, counting down.
AGAATGTTCTTGACTCCAAAATGTATGATATTTCTCACAAATATTTTCACCTTGAAAGATATGTTTGAAAATGTTTTTGAAATGATCACGTTTCGTACACTTTAATGTATACACTTAAGATGCAAAGAAAGTATTATAATAACATTTACTTGATGCTTACACCACTTAACATTAAAAACATTTTTTTTTAGAAAATGCAATAAATGGTTTTAAAAATGGGTGAAACCACCTAAAACTCAAAGATTACACTTCTACGAACTTGACACAAACTAGATTTTTAAAAGATTGATAATTTTTGTGACCTCGAAAAACCTTATTTGCCAATGACCCAGACGTCACATTTGTGTATAAAATATTATACATAGGAGCTGTTGTTTTGATTCTGTCAGCATTGCAGTGGCAGGACAAATGCCAAATTGGCTGAATTCTTAAAAAATCTAGATGTCAGCCATGGAGTACTGCTGTCAAAAGTACAGGTACTTCGGTACCAAGTAAATACTAAAACAAAAATGATGTAACAATACCAATGTTTCTGTCTGATATGCAGACGGCTGCTTACAAAAGCTCATAAGCTTATTTGAGCAATGTTCTGTAAATTATTTTACACTGAAAAGTACAATTAATCAAATACAATTTGTATATGCCTAGTGCGATTATTAAACCACAAAATGGATGCAGTTTAATTAAATAAATATACAGTATACATGTACTGCTCGCTGCAAAGTGAATGCGTGAAGCTGTTCACATGCTGAAAACAATCCCATTTTATGAGCATCACATGCTGTGCTTATTGTAGTAGATGACAGAAGAGAGTGTTACGTGAGCAGCACCTGCAGAAAATATAATTATATAATTAAATCATAGCATTTTGCACTTTAGTAATCACACTGGGTCATTTAACCAACGTTTTATCCAGAAGTGTGAAACTACCATCAAAAAGACTGGACCAGAATCGCCTTGATGTCAAAATAAAGGTTTGTTTCAAAATAAAAGCTTGAAGCTTGAAATGTAAAAAATTGCAGCATAAATATAATACTAGTGTTTAGGAAAAAAATATATATTTTTATTATAATTATTATTCTGTTTAAACACTATATCTCTCAAGCAAGTGTGCTGTTGTACTGAATAGAAGTTCTTATCAATGTTTTCATTTATACTGTGATGCTCTGATGTGCAGCACTTTATTTGACAAAAATAAGACAAATGTTGTGTTTAAGATTATGTTTTGAGGATCTTTGCTAAAGTACTTAATTGTATAAAAAAATTGCAATGGTATGTTAAAAAGTAATCATTCTATTTTCATTTGATTAATGTTTGGATTAAACACAATGTTGATGATTAAATTGAATTAAACTTTAAACCATGGAATTCAGAAAAAAAAAAATTATATATACAATAAAACATTGCATAGGGTCCACAAAACTTGAAGCAATGTTTACTTGATCGAGAAATACTTGAAGGAAACATGCGTTTGTTTGAATGTATTATTTACCTTGAAATTAAAGGAGTGTGTTCAATTGCACATATTTTTTTCTGTGTTATTGAAATTGATGTTGAGAAATGTGAAATTTTACTGGTATTGTACCACTACTGAAATGTTTCAGTAATTGTGCCACAAAAAGAGAGATGGCGAGAGGCCAAAAGGAGGACTAGGACTGTTCTGGTTTAGACAGAGGGGAACCTGAAGACACTTCTGCTTATCAGTCGGATTTTATGAAGTCATGATAATGTGTGTGCAATGTTTTTCAAACTAATTAAGTCCATCTGTGACATATAACAAGGACAAAGACTTTTAATTAACTTCTCACTATCTCTGAGAGATAATTATGAATGTGGATCTGACATTGCCTGTCTATATATAGCAGGAAATAATGTTTCGTCAGAGGAGCACTGCCAATCAAAAGTTTGGACACACTTGAATGAACTTATGTTTCTCATGATCTTAAAAACTTTCAGATCTAAAGGCTTCAATGAAAGGCTCACTGCTTCATTTGATTTCTATAGTAAACTTTTAACTAGCCTAGAAAAATCCCAATCAGACAATTATATATCAATAGTTTCTCATAGACAACAATGATATTAAAAGAATAGTTCACCCAAAAATGAAAATGTGCTGATAATTTACTCCAGTTTCTTTCTTCATAAAACAGAATTTATGATTTTTAGAGTTTCATTTCAGGCCTCCTACTTTTAACAATTCAAGTGAATGTACTCCATTTTTTGACGGCCCAAAATGCATATTTAGGGTGCATCAAAATAATCCACACCACTTCTGAACCCAAACGATTTATTATTTTTAGAAACAAAACAATACTTTTCCGTACATCTCTGTGACATGTGCTCATGAGAGGGATGATGTAAGCTTATTGGTAAGGTCACGCGTGACTTGGAGGAGGAGGAGGCAGGATGTGCGTCATTGTTTACAAGAGTTGAGTTCTCGCTGTTCACAAACCAAAACAGTCAAAAACAATTTCAAAACAATATAGAAATCAAATTAATAATTTCCAAATAATAATAAAAAAACGACTGCAGTAAATAATCATCCTTTATTTTGGAACAATGCTGTTGCATTATCTACTTGTGCTTTTTCATTAGCAGAAATATATAGGCTATGACTGTCAGAAATTCAAGCCACAGAAGTTGTATTTATAGAAACCAAGTGTCCTTTGTGTGAGACTTGACAGTTAAGTGGCGTGAAGGTGTGTTATTTATGCAGGCAGTGATGAGTGAGTGAATTGAGTGTAGGTGTGGTGAATTAGAAATCGGGTGATGAGGAGCGGAGCGCTGAGGGAGGCGTGGCTATGAAAACGTTTTCACACATACCTAGGTTCAATGGAAAAACATCATGGGCACAGCCGCTGAATTCAGATATCGACCCTTTGTTTCTTTTTATGGTCTGAAATCCTCCACTTTTAATTCCGGGAACACTGAGGAGTATAAACATGGCAGTTATTCTCTCCGCAAAACAATCAAAGCAGCCAAACACCAATACAAAAACAAAGTGGAAGCACAGTTCAACCCCACCGACACGAGAAGAATGTGGCAGGGAATTAACATAATCACAGACTTCAAAGCAACTAATCACTCCGCTGTGAACACCACCACCTCTCTTCCGGACGAGCTAAACAAATTTTATGCTAGTTTTGAGGAAAACAACATCTCCTCCACAGAGAGAACTCCCATGCCTGACACAGTAGAGGTTAGTTCAATTAATGTCTCTGTTGCGGATGTAACCCGATCTCTCAAAAGGGTGAATATTTGCAAAGCTGTAGGTCCAGACGGCTTTCTGGGCCACTCTCTCAGAACATGCGATGATCAACTTAGCGGGTGTTTTAATCGACATTTTCAATCTCTCCCTCTCCCTGTCTGTTTTTCCTACATGCTTTACAACATCCACCATTGTGTCGATACAGAAACAGTAAAAGATTACTTGCCTAAATGACTGGCGTCCTGTTGCCCTAACTTCCATCACCAGCAAGTGCTTTGAAAAGCTTATCAGAGACCACATCTGCTCTGTGCTGCCTGCCTCACTGGACCCACTACAGTTTGCTTACAGAAGCAACGACTCCACTGATGATGCCATTGCAGTTACAATACACACTGCTCTTTCCCACTTGGAAAAAAGGAACAAATCTGCAAAAATACAGATTTGTGTACTACAGCTCAGCATTCAACACGATAGTGCCCTCCAAGCTTGACACGAAACTCCAGCCTCTGGGCATAAACAGCTTGCTGTGCAGCTGGATCTTGGACTTCCTGTCAGGCAGATATTGGGTGGTCAGAATGGGCAGCAACATCTCATCATCACTGACCCTCAACACTGGAGCCCGCAGGGCTGAGTTCTCAGCCCACTCCTGTATTCCCTGTACACACATTACTGTGTGGCAACACACATCTCCAATGCCATCATTAAGTTTGCTGATGATACGACGGTGGTAGGTCTGATCACTGACAATGATGAAACAGCATACAGAGAGGAGGTGCACACTCTGGTGTCAGGAGCACAACCTCTCCCTCAACGTCAGTATGACCAACAAGCTTTTGGTAGACTTCAGGAGAAAAGACAGAGAACACAGCTCCATCAATGGAGCACCAGTGCAGAAAGTCAGCAGCTTCAAGTTCCTTGGTGTCCACATCACTGAAGAACTCAAATGGTCCGTCCACACGGGCCATTGTGAAGAAGGCTCACCAGCGCATCCTCTTCCTGAGACGGCTGAAGAAGTTTGGAATGAACCACCACATCCTCACACGGTTCTACACCAGCACTGTAGAGAGAATCCTGACTGGCTGCATCACCGCCTGGCAATCAGACACTTCATCTCTCATGAGCAATATACAGTACATCAGCACTGCACTTAATTAATCTTACACTGGACTGTCATAAATTATATTCTCTCTTAACAACACACTGGCAACTGACTATCAACAGACAGCCAATACAACCACTATACAACCTTAATGCACATTTATATATATTATTTATCTTGTATACTGTGTATTCTATATTATTACCTGTATATTGTGTTGTGTGCAATTATGTATATATTAGTTATGTAAATTGTGTTGTGTAAATCTGATGTTTATTGTAAATTGGTTCATGTCTTATCACTGTCATGACTGCTATGTTGCTTGGAACTGCACCCAAGAATTTCACCCACTGTTGCACTTGTGCAAATGATAGTGACAACTAGATGGGTACATTTCCTGAAGAAAATGTGAGTGGTGCTTGCCGTGGCAAAACTCGTCAAACAGCATGTTGTAACTGGAAAAGAAAAAAATTTTTGGTCATAAATAAATCAGCCCAGAAGTCTGTACGATTTTCTGGTGCAGAAATATGTGATTTTTTACTCGGTTGCTAGGGTAAGGCCATGTGGTTGCTATGCAGTTACCAAGGTAATACAATACATGGCTCCTTTCCATCCTGAGTGAAATAAGTCAACCCGGAAGTCTGTAGTGTTTTCTGGTGCAGAGATATGTGATTTGTTACTCGGTTGCTAGGGTAACCCCATGTGGTTGCTAGGCAGTTACCATATTGATACTAATGAAGTGTCCTTGCCATCCTGGTTGAAATAAATCAACCCGGAAGTCTGTACTCTTTTCTGGTGCCGAGATATGTGATTTGTTTCTCGGTTGCTAGGGTAACCCCATCTGGTTGCTAGGCAGTTACCATAGTGATAGTAATCAAGTGTCCTTGCCATCCTGATTGAAATAAGTCAACCCAGAAGTATCTACGTTTTTCTGATGCAGAGATATGTGATTTGTTACTCGGTTGCTAGGGTAACCCCATGTGGTTGCTAGGCAGTTACCATATTGATACTAATGAAGTGTCCTTGCCATCCTGGTTGAAATAAATCAACCTGGAAGTCTGTACTCTTTTCTGGTGCCGAGATATGTGATTTGTTTCTCGGTTGCTAGGGTAACCCCATCTGGTTGCTAGGCAGTTACCATAGTGATAGTAATGAAGTGTTCTTGCCATCCTGAGTGAAATAAATCAACCCGGAAGTCAGTACTATTTTGTGGTGCAGAGATATGTGATTTGTTACTCGGTTGCTAGGGTAACCCCATCTGGTTGCTAGGCAGTTACCATAGTGATAGTAATCAAGTGTCCTTGCGATGCTGAGTGAAATAAATCAACCCGGAAGTCTGTACTCTTTTCTGGTGCCGAGATATGTGATTTGTTTCTCGGTTGCTAGGGTAACCCCATCTGGTTGCTAGGCAGTTACCATAGTGATAGTAATCAAGTGTCCTTGCCATCCTGATTGAAATAAATCAACCCGGAAGTCTGTACTCTTTTCTGGTGCCGAGATATGTGATTTGTTTCTCGGTTGCTAGGGTAACCCCATCTGGTTGCTAGGCAGTTAACATAGTGATAGTAATCAAGTGTCCTTGCCATCCTGATTGAAATAAATCAACCCGGAAGTCTGTACTCTTTTCTGGTGCCGAGATATGTGATTTGTTTCTCGGTTGCTAGGGTAACCCCATCTGGTTGCTAGGCAGTTACCATAGTGATAGTAATCAAGTGTCCTTGCCATCCTGATTGAAATAAATCAACCCGGAAGTCTCTACGTTTTTCTGATGCAGAGATATGTGATTTGTTACTCGGTTGCTAGGGTAAGCTCATCTGGTTGCTAGGCAGTTACCATAGTGATACTAATGAAGTGTCCTTGCCATCCTGATTGAAATAAGTCAACCCGGAAGTCTCTATGTTTTTGTGATGCAGAGATATGTGATTTGTTACTCGGTTGCTAGGGTAAGCCCATCTGGTTGCTAGGCAGTTACCATAGTGATACTAATGAAGTGTCCTTTCCATCCTGATTGAAATAAGTCAACCCGGAAGTCTCTACGTTTTTCTGATGCAGAGATATGTGATTTGTTACTCGGTTGCTAGGGTAACCCCATCTGGTTGCTAGGCAGTTACCATAGTGATACTAATCAAGTCTCCTTGCCATCCTGATTGAAATAAATCAACCCAGAAGTCTCTCTGATTTTGTGGTGCAGAGATATAGTTACTGCTAAACGGTTGCTAGGGTACTCTGTTTAGTTGCTAGGGAGTGGCTTGGCAGCTGCCAATCATGAATCTCCAAAGGCTGCTTGTCAGTATGAATGATATAAACCAACTCCCATGCCTCTGTGACATTCAGAATGGAAGATATCCCTCTATGGATTTTGGTTGTTAAGGTGCTCGACAATGGTTGCTAGGGAGGGGCTAGGAAGTGTTGATTTGATGCATGATTGGCTGTTTGCTGTCCCGAGTCAAACGAGACCACCCTTGTGTTTCTATGACACTTCTATCCGGAGATATCCCTTTGATCTGTTTCAATAGAAGTCTATGGGACTTGTTGCTAAGGTGCTCTTAATGGTTGCTAGGGCGTGGCTTGATAGCTTCACAATGATCCTGAGAGACTGATTGGTCGTCTGAGTAAAATGAGCCCACCCCCTGGTCTCTATGACACTGTGATCCAGAGCTATGTTCAATACAAATCCCTATGCCTTTTCATTTCATGGGCCGTCCTACACCATTATAAGTCAATTGGGGCATTTTTGGGCAGCTCCTGCCCCCCAGGGGTGCAACTTTTACCCCATATTGAGGTATGCTCTTACAGAGCCTGCCAGCCTCTTCAAATGTGGCAAATCACACGTTTCTGTGAAATCCTCGCTCGGAGCTGTGACGCCTCAAAGTTTGTCACAATGTTAAGTCTATGGGATTTTTCGGCCGCTTTTTTGCCCCTGGGGCAAATACCGTACCCCCGATCGCTTATAAAAGTCATAGCACACGTGTCCTCAATAGGCCGTTCGATTTGACACCTCATTTGTGGGTCTACGCCAAACGGTGCGGGACGAGTTAGGTGCCGAAGTTTTGTACGGAGATAGAATAATAATAAAAAGAAGAAAAATAAAAATAAAAACTAGATGGGTACATTTCCTGAAGAAAATGTGAGTGGTGCTTGCCGTGGCAAAACTCGTCAAACAGCATGTTGTAACTGGAAAAGAAAAAAATTTATGGTCATAAATAAATCAGCCCAGAAGTCTGTACGATTTTCTGGTGCAGAAATATGTGATTTTTTACTCGGTTGCTAGGGTAAGCCCATGTGGTTGCTATGCAGTTACCAAGGTAATACAATACATGGCTCCTTTCCATCCTGAGTGAAATAAGTCAACCCGGAAGTCTGTAGTGTTTTCTGGTGCAGAGATATGTGATTTGTTACTCGGTTGCTAGGGTAACCCCATCTGGTTGCTAGGCAGTTACCATATTGATACTAATGAAGTGTCCTTGCCATCCTGGTTGAAATAAATCAACCCGGAAGTCTGTACTCTTTTCTGGTGCCGAGATATGTGATTTGTTTCTCGGTTGCTAGGGTAACCCCATCTGGTTGCTAGGCAGTTACCATAGTGATAGTAATCAAGTGTCCTTGCGATCCTGAGTGAAATAAATCAACCCGGAAGTCTGTACTCTTTTCTGGTGCCGAGATATGTGATTTGTTTCTCGGTTGCTAGGGTAACCCCATCTGGTTGCTAGGCAGTTACCATAGTGATAGTAATCAAGTGTCCTTGCGATCCTGAGTGAAATAAATCAACCCGGAAGTCAGTACTATTTTGTGGTGCAGAGATATGTGATTTGTTACTCGGTTGCTAGGGTAACCCCATCTGGTTGCTAGGCAGTTACCATAGTGATAGTAATCAAGTGTCCTTGCCATCCTGATTGAAATAAGTCAACCCAGAAGTATCTACGTTTTTCTGATGCAGAGATATGTGATTTGTTACTCGGTTGCTAGGGTAACCCCATGTGGTTGCTAGGCAGTTACCATATTGATACTAATGAAGTGTCCTTGCCATCCTGGTTGAAATAAATCAACCTGGAAGTCTGTACTCTTTTCTGGTGCCGAGATATGTGATTTGTTTCTCGGTTGCTAGGGTAACCCCATCTGGTTGCTAGGCAGTTACCATAGTGATAGTAATGAAGTGTTCTTGCCATCCTGAATGAAATAAATCAACCCGGAAGTCAGTACTATTTTGTGGTGCAGAGATATGTGATTTGTTACTCGGTTGCTAGGGTAACCCCATCTGGTTGCTAGGCAGTTAACATAGTGATAGTAATCAAGTGTCCTTGCCATCCTGATTGAAATAAATCAACCCGGAAGTCTGTACTCTTTTCTGGTGCCGAGATATGTGATTTGTTTCTCGGTTGCTAGGGTAACCCCATCTGGTTGCTAGGCAGTTACCATAGTGATAGTAATCAAGTGTCCTTGCCATCCTGATTGAAATAAGTCAACCCGGAAGTCTCTACGTTTTTCTGATGCAGAGATATGTGATTTGTTACTCGGTTGCTAGGGTAAGCTCATCTGGTTGCTAGGCAGTTACCATAGTGATACTAATGAAGTGTCCTTGCCATCCTGATTGAAATAAGTCAACCCGGAAGTCTCTATGTTTTTGTGATGCAGAGATATGTGATTTGTTACTCGGTTGCTAGGGTAAGCCCATCTGGTTGCTAGGCAGTTACCATAGTGATACTAATGAAGTGTCCTTTCCATCCTGATTGAAATAAGTCAACCCGGAAGTCTCTACGTTTTTCTGATGCAGAGATATGTGATTTGTTACTCGGTTGCTAGGGTAACCCCATCTGGTTGCTAGGCAGTTACCATAGTGATACTAATCAAGTCTCCTTGCCATCCTGATTGAAATAAATCAACCCAGAAGTCTCTCTGATTTTGTGGTGCAGAGATATAGTTACTGCTAAACGGTTGCTAGGGTACTCTGTTTAGTTGCTAGGGAGTGGCTTGGCAGCTGCCAATCATGAATCTCCAAAGGCTGCTTGTCAGTATGAATGATATAAACCAACTCCCATGCCTCTGTGACATTCAGAATGGAAGATATCCCTCTATGGATTTTGGTTGTTAAGGTGCTCGACAATGGTTGCTAGGGAGGGGCTAGGAAGTGTTGATTTGATGCATGATTGGCTGTTTGCTGTCCCGAGTCAAACGAGACCACCCTTGTGTTTCTATGACACTTCTATCCGGAGATATCCCTTTGATCTGTTTCAATAGAAGTCTATGGGACTTGTTGCTAAGGTGCTCTTAATGGTTGCTAGGGCGTGGCTTGATAGCTTCACAATGATCCTGAGAGACTGATTGGTCGTCTGAGTAAAATGAGCCCACCCCCTGGTCTCTATGACACTGTGATCCAGAGCTATGTTCAATACAAATCCCTATGCCTTTTCATTTCATGGGCCGTCCTACACCATTATAAGTCAATTGGGGCATTTTTGGGCAGCTCCTGCCCCCAGGGGTGCAACTTTTACCCCATATTGAGGTATGCTCTTACAGAGCCTGCCAGCCTCTTCAAATGTGGCAAATCACACGTTTCTGTGAAATCCTCGCTCGGAGCTGTGACGCCTCAAAGTTTGTCACAATGTTAAGTCTATGGGATTTTTCGGCCGCTTTTTTGCCCCTGGGGCAAATACCGTACCCCGATCGCTTATAAAAGTCATAGCACACGTGTCCTCAATAGGCCGTTCGATTTGACACCTCATTTGTGGGTCTACGCCAAACGGTGCGGGACGAGTTAGGTGCCGAAGTTTTGTACGGAGATAGAATAATAATAAAAGAAGAAAAATAAAAATAAAAACTAGATGGGTACATTTCCTGAAGAAAATGTGAGTGGTGCTTGCCGTGGCAAAACTCGTCAAACAGCATGTTGTAACTGGAAAAGAAAAAAAATTATGGTCATAAATAAATCAGCCCAGAAGTCTGTACGATTTTCTGGTGCAGAAATATGTGATTTTTTACTCGGTTGCTAGGGTAAGCCCATGTGGTTGCTATGCAGTTACCAAGGTAATACAATACATGGCTCCTTTCCATCCTGAGTGAAATAAGTCAACCCGGAAGTCTGTAGTGTTTTCTGGTGCAGAGATATGTGATTTGTTACTCGGTTGCTAGGGTAACCCCATCTGGTTGCTAGGCAGTTACCATATTGATACTAATGAAGTGTCCTTGCCATCCTGGTTGAAATAAATCAACCCGGAAGTCTGTACTCTTTTCTGGTGCCGAGATATGTGATTTGTTTCTCGGTTGCTAGGGTAACCCCATCTGGTTGCTAGGCAGTTACCATAGTGATAGTAATCAAGTGTCCTTGCGATCCTGAGTGAAATAAATCAACCCGGAAGTCTGTACTCTTTTCTGGTGCCGAGATATGTGATTTGTTTCTCGGTTGCTAGGGTAACCCCATCTGGTTGCTAGGCAGTTACCATAGTGATAGTAATCAAGTGTCCTTGCGATCCTGAGTGAAATAAATCAACCCGGAAGTCAGTACTATTTTGTGGTGCAGAGATATGTGATTTGTTACTCGGTTGCTAGGGTAACCCCATCTGGTTGCTAGGCAGTTACCATAGTGATAGTAATCAAGTGTCCTTGCCATCCTGATTGAAATAAGTCAACCCAGAAGTATCTACGTTTTTCTGATGCAGAGATATGTGATTTGTTACTCGGTTGCTAGGGTAACCCCATGTGGTTGCTAGGCAGTTACCATATTGATACTAATGAAGTGTCCTTGCCATCCTGGTTGAAATAAATCAACCTGGAAGTCTGTACTCTTTTCTGGTGCCGAGATATGTGATTTGTTTCTCGGTTGCTAGGGTAACCCCATCTGGTTGCTAGGCAGTTACCATAGTGATAGTAATGAAGTGTCCTTGCCATCCTGAGTGAAATAAATCAACCCGGAAGTCAGTACTATTTTCTGGTGCCGAGATATGTGATTTGTTACTCGGTTGCTAGGGTAACCCCATCTGGTTGCTAGGCAGTTAACATAGTGATAGTAATCAAGTGTCCTTGCCATCCTGATTGAAATAAATCAACCCGGAAGTCTGTACTCTTTTCTGGTGCCGAGATATGTGATTTGTTTCTCGGTTGCTAGGGTAACCCCATCTGGTTGCTAGGCAGTTACCATAGTGATACTAATCAAGTGTCCTTGCCATCCTGATTGAAATAAGTCAACCCGGAAGTCTCTACGTTTTTCTGATGCAGAGATATGTGATTTGTTACTCGGTTGCTAGGGTAAGCTCATCTGGTTGCTAGGCAGTTACCATAGTGATACTAATGAAGTGTCCTTGCCATCCTGATTGAAATAAGTCAACCCGGAAGTCTCTATGTTTTTGTGATGCAGAGATATGTGATTTGTTACTCGGTTGCTAGGGTAAGCCCATCTGGTTGCTAGGCAGTTACCATAGTGATACTAATGAAGTGTCCTTTCCATCCTGATTGAAATAAGTCAACCCGGAAGTCTCTACGTTTTTCTGATGCAGAGATATGTGATTTGTTACTCGGTTGCTAGGGTAACCCCATCTGGTTGCTAGGCAGTTACCATAGTGATACTAATCAAGTCTCCTTGCCATCCTGATTGAAATAAATCAACCCAGAAGTCTCTCTGATTTTGTGGTGCAGAGATATAGTTACTGCTAAACGGTTGCTAGGGTACTCTGTTTAGTTGCTAGGGAGTGGCTTGGCAGCTGCCAATCATGAATCTCCAAAGGCTGCTTGTCAGTATGAATGATATAAACCAACTCCCATGCCTCTGTGACATTCAGAATGGAAGATATCCCTCTATGGATTTTGGTTGTTAAGGTGCTCGACAATGGTTGCTAGGGAGGGGCTAGGAAGTGTTGATTTGATGCATGATTGGCTGTTTGCTGTCCCGAGTCAAACGAGACCACCCTTGTGTTTCTATGACACTTCTATCCGGAGATATCCCTTTGATCTGTTTCAATAGAAGTCTATGGGACTTGTTGCTAAGGTGCTCTTAATGGTTGCTAGGGCGTGGCTTGATAGCTTCACAATGATCCTGAGAGACTGATTGGTCGTCTGAGTAAAATGAGCCCACCCCTGGTCTCTATGACACTGTGATCCAGAGCTATGTTCAATACAAATCCCTATGCCTTTTCATTTCATGGGCCGTCCTACACCATTATAAGTCAATTGGGGCATTTTTGGGCAGCTCCTGCCCCCCAGGGGTGCAACTTTTACCCCATATTGAGGTATGCTCTTACAGAGCCTGCCAGCCTCTTCAAATGTGGCAAATCACACGTTTCTGTGAAATCCTCGCTCGGAGCTGTGACGCCTCAAAGTTTGTCACAATGTTAAGTCTATGGGATTTTTCGGCCGCTTTTTTGCCCCTGGGGCAAATACCGTACCCCCGATCGCTTATAAAAGTCATAGCACACGTGTCCTCAATAGGCCGTTCGATTTGACACCTCATTTGTGGGTCTACGCCAAACGGTGCGGGACGAGTTAGGTGCCGAAGTTTTGTACGGAGATAGAATAATAATAAAAAGAAGAAAAATAAAAATAAAAATAAGTATGTGAGATTACAATAGTGATGCTTTGCAAGCACCACTAATAAGTATGTGAGATTACAATAGTGATGCTTTGCAAGCACCACTAATAATAAGTATGTGAGATTACAATAGTGATGCTTTGCAAGCACCACTAATAAGTATGTGAGATTACAATAGTGATGCTTTGCAAGCACCACTAATAAGTATGTGAGATTACAATAGTGATGCTTTGCAAGCACCACTAATAAGTATGTGAGATTACAATAGTGATGCTTTGCAAGCACCACTAAAAATAAGTATGTGAGATTACAATAGTGATGCTTTGCAAGCACCACTAATAAAGAGATTTGATTTAGCGTAGTTCTAGTTGCTGCATTAACATTATATGATATAATGATACAAATTGAAGTTAACTAAAATATACAGGCACCAAAATGACATCTCGTAATGCTGGAAACATTGTCTGGCAACCACAGACAGTTTTTTTTTTTACAAGGGAAGTGTCCAGCATACATGTGAACTCCTTCAATACAGGGATGCACTTCCTGATCTTGATTGTGAGAATGATCAGAATGTGCAGAGCTGGAATCCACACAGAGTGAATACTTTTGAGGAAACTTAAATCTATAAGATAGCATTGATCTGTTTAACATATTAGATTTATTAGTTGCCATATTTCCTTCCATTTGTGCTACTTTAAAGTTATTCTACAATGTGGAAAGATTTTACTATCTTTAAAGCAAAATCACTCTTTATATCAAACTTATTCTCAAAAGCAAAATATAACAGAGCACTTTATATGCTGCATTATATTCGGTGTGCACTGATCTAATCCGTTCACTTAAACAACAACCGAGAAAACCCCAAATACAACCTCAACCCAAGCTGTCGGCATTGAGGTCATGTTGCAATTGGTCCTGAAGGGTTTCCTCTATAGGCTGTCAAGACATGGACGTCAGCCATGATTACTAGATCTATTTACACAGTCACACATGGCATGCAGCCAGAAATCTTGTTAGCAAATCAACAACAGCAACACACACACTCATGTGGTCAGTCCTGTTTCTCAAGAAGTTCAATTTGACAGGAAACAAAAAATGAAAGCTACACCAAGGCATTTATACTTTTACACTAAGCATGGCAATAATGTCAATTCAGTATCTACATAGAAAAGTTTGTAATTTAAAGATGAAGTGTGTAGTTTATGTGCCACTAATGTCAACATGTGAAATTATAGCTGTTTTCAGGTAGGTTTCCTGAACACTCCTCCTGTCTGCTATCGGTCAAACACAGAGCTGGATATTGCTACAGATTTCCTGATTCCCAAGCTCTCAATGCAATTACGATTTTAATTTGACTATGTTTTATATAAATTAAACTCTCATTTATCTTTCCGGACACTATTGGTTAGGTTTAGGGTAAAGTTTTAGGTTTGGTTTTAAAACCTCCATCTAAAATTCCCCTTAAAAACCTCATCTGATTACAACCTCATTTCGCTCGCTTTTGGCACACCCCGATGGACATTTCATTTTAAAACTACAGCCAAATGTGTAATGAAGCACATCTTTTCAGTTTACTATAAATTATCCTCCCTGCCAGTAGGTGGCAGTATGCACAAAGAATGTGAGTCGCCAAAAACAAAAGAACAATGTGAAAGTGGAGATTTATAGTAAAAAATTAGTAATATATTGATCGATTTCTCACACACACAGAGCATGTCGCTTCGGAAGACACATAATTAACCACTAGAGTCATACAGATTACTTTTATTCTGACTTTATGTGCCTTTTGTAGATTTACAGTTCTTGTCACTAATCACTTACCTCATGTGTAGGTCATACACATCTGGGATGGAACAAGGTTGAGTAAATCATGAGAGAACTTTAATTTTTGGTAGAACTATCTATTTACTTAAAAATCAGTACTTAAAATTCCACATTATGGTGGTATTCTTATATGAGGTACGATTATTAGACTCCGCCCCCTGGCGACCTCACATTCCCGGAATTCCAGCGCTTACTCGCAAATACTCTCCACTCATCTTCACACTGTCTAATACTCGCTCCCTGACTGTGAAAACTGCGCAATAGACGGAAAGTAAGATAAAATATACAGTATTGAGGTCGAGGTAAAGGTGTGTGCGCTGCCTGAGGCAGTCACAGGAGACCGATTAACTTAGGATCCTCCTCCGCATGCATGTATTCCCCTCTCCAACAGTAAAAAATACAACTTTTCCTGTCAAAAAAAACAGCGGTTAATGCTCTTATTTCTTTCGCCAAACTCCTCTTTGACCCGCAGCCAGCCTTTTAAACTTGAAGCGTTCAGCCAAAGCGCATTTTCAGGCTAAATAATTAAAATAACTCGCTCGTTACCTTTTGGGGGACTCTTTAAATCCATCCGGTGTGCTTAAAGTGTCGGAGCTCATCGGTTCGAGATATTCTCCACTTTCGGAGCTCGCTCTTTAGTTCCGCGGATCCGTGTCCATACTCCTACTGGATAATACTCTCACCCCGCGTGCAGCACACTGAGCTGCGGAGAAGCGGAGTACGCATGACGTCAGCGCTCTGTGGAATTGAAGACCCGCAATCCATTGGCCCACAGAGGGTAGAGCAGGCGCGTGATTGGTCGGTTGTGTTGTTGAATTGGCCAGTAGGAAAGGTGGAAATAGTTCCCGTGGTTACACAGGGTACACAAGAACAGTTTTTGCAACAAAGCCATTATAAAGGTAACACATTGTTTTATTGTGATTCTATTCTGTTCATATTTTAGTCATATCAATATTAGTTAATAGCTAAAGCATCTAAATATTTACTCAATTTACGTAGAGAGGTATGTTGTTATTATGTTATTATAAAGTTACCTGTTGCTATATCTCACATTAAATGCAGGTTAAATCATAATGTATGTAAGATTATCTTCTAGAATTATAAACAAAACGAGAGAAAAAGAGAAAAAGCCTGAATGATGTAATACATTTTCTATCTTTCGTATTGTTTAAAGGGCTTGAGTTTGAACACATCTACATTGATGCACACATAAATTGCATTATTCTGCATCTGAATGCTCACAGGTTAATAAGGGTTATAGTTAATGTTTTGTAATTTGAGTGTTTTTGCATTGAATGTAATGTTGTCATGGCAATGCTTCCAAAACACGTAGCTGGGTAGTTGAAGTAAGGAAATACAACCATCACTTCTAATAATGGTTGCAGCTAATATTATGTATCATTAAAATGTCCATCTCTCATTGGGAAGGGCTTTAGTCCTCTGTATTCAACACACACACACACACACACACACACACACACACACACACACACACACACACACACGTTGTGTTTCCATGTTTTATGGGGACTTTCCATAGACATAATGGTTTTTATACTGTACAAACTTTATATTCTATCCCCTAAACCTAACCCTACCCCTAAACCTAACCCTCACAGAAAACATTCTGCATTTTTACATTTTCAAAAAACATAATTTAGTATGATTTATAAGCTGCTTTCCTCATGGGGACCGACAAAATGTCCCCACAAGGTCAAAAATTTCGGGTTTTACTATCCTTATGGGGACAGTTGGTCCCCACAAAGTGATAAATACACGCTCACACACACACACACACACACACACACATTGGTACAGCTATCATTATGAAGACTCTATAATGATTTTTATACTTTACAATCTTTATTTTCTATCCTCTAACCCTACCCCTAAACCTAACCATCACAAAAATCTTTCTCCATTTTTACATTTTCAATAAAACATCGTTTATATGTTTCTAAGTGATTTTAATTATGAGAACACTAGAAATGTCCTCATAAACCACATTTATAGCATAATACCCTTGTAATTACCAGTTTGTAACCTAAAATAATGTCCTCGTAAACAACCCAAACTCGCCCCCACACACATGCACACACACGCTCGCGCACACACACAAACACACACACACACACACTCACAGCCACTTATCTGAGCTGAATTATTATCTCTGTACAATACAGAGGCAGAAAAATGTTGTGCAATAGGGAGAGAGAGAGAGAGAAGGGGAGAAATAAAGTTAGAGAGAATGGCATCATATCTCATCCTTCATGGCTGATGGTAATCAAACTCAACTGAAGACATCATTAATCCTCCCATAGCCTTTATTTACACTGTTTCACTTCATTAAATTGATGGCCAGAAGAAAATACATTTAATGTCTATTTGTGACTGTGTGATGCTGTACACAACACCATCTATACGACACCTCCTCGAAAGCTGCCACCCTCCCTGTCTCGACCAACCACTCCAGAAATGAGGGTACTCCAGCCGACTTCCACCCCCTCAAGATAAGCTGTCTGCCTATCATAACACTGGTCAGAACCCAATTTTTTATGTGTTTATCCCCTATGTCGATGACCACCCCATCACCCAAAACACAGAGTCTGCGGCAAAAAGAAACCCGAGGGCCCAACACGTCATACACAAAACTCTGAAACTTCAACCAAAATTTCTGGATCTCAAAACACCATCGGCCTTTTCTGCATCTTCCGATTGGCATCACCAGCATGTGGGTGTGTCTTTAAGACCAAGCCTATACAGTCGAGAGGGGGTCCAATAGAATCTATGTAAAATCTTGAAATGCGTAAGGCGTACCCTTGCATCTCTAAATACAGACTTGAAGCTTTTTAGAATCCACACTCCCTCCTCCAATACCAAGTTTAAATCTTTCTTCCATAATCTCTTGATAGAAGTTAAAGCTATGTCCCCAGACTCTGAATAAGCAGGGAGTAATACACTGATGCCTCATGACCTTTTCCAAAGCAGTAAACACCTCTCAAAGAGTATCTGCCGCTTTGGGGGGTGTATGCTACTCCCAAAAATAGTACAGAGCAGGTGGTGCAGCTGTAAACACCTACAGAACTGAGATCTGGGAATCCAAAAATGTTGAACCAAGTTTTCAAAAGATCGCAACACTCCACTCTCATATAGGTTACAGAGTGTATTACCCACCCTCACAATCCACTCTGACCAGCAAAAAGGGGACTTATTAATACATAATTTTGGATTCAGCCATATGCTCGAGACAACATTTAAATAAATGTCTGATTTAAACACTCTGGACACTTTTGTCCAGAGTGCAAACGAGTGCAAATTAGGGTAAATTAGGGTGTAATTTAACTTCTCCGATTTGTTTGATAGAAAGGCTTTGCAATGGCAAAATAGGGGCAAGAACTTCCTGCTAAATACAAAACCAGGGAGGGGCTCTCTCAGGTGGAAGCAACCAATGCATAGAGCAAAAGCTTATGTGCCACACCTCCTGCCATCACCCCTGGAAAATCATCCTCCTTTCTTATCACGGCTGCTGATGGTTCCAGGGCATGACAGAACAATAATGGGAAAAGAGGGCATCCCTGCCAGCTGCCCCTATCCAGAGCAAAATAATCTGAAATAATTTGTTTATACCGCCACTACCGGGTGTCTATAAAGTAACTTAATCCATCCAATAAAAGTATTCCCAAACCCAAATATTTTCCCATTCCATCATATCAAACACCTTTTCAGCATCAAGTAAGATGGCAGTGACAGAGTCTGATCATTCACCACTGACCATATGATATTGATGAAATGCGTAATGTTATCAGAAGAGCTACATTCCCAAATAAACCCCAACTGATCTATATGTATAAGAGATGTCATGACTTTACTTAATCGGTGTGGTGGAGGGCGTGGTCGACTGTTCGTCTGGAGAAAGTGAAAGCGGTAAGGGTGCACACACCTGAGCCATATAATGTCTAACACCTGTTTCTAATTGCAGTAAGCATTGGGGAGAGGGATATAAAGAGACCAGGCCAGAGACGAGAGGAAGAGACTGTGTGAAACTGTGACCTGTGAGTCTTGTGCTGAAAAGCGATTTTTATTTTGTTTAATTAAAAGTCATACCTTTGAGTTAAAGAACCCAGTTCCATGTGTCCTCTTTTCCCTCCCTACATCAAATCTTTACAATTGGTTAGCCAGAATTTTGTACAATATTTTTACATTTAGCTGGATCAGGGAAATTGGACAGTAACTCTTCCACTTGCTTGGATCTTTGTCCTTTTTAAGAATCAGACTGATCCGGGCTTGTGTCATGTTTGGCAGAAGCTTTCCATTCTTTAATAATTCTGTATAGATTTCTAACAAAAGTGGAGCCAATTCTGTAGCATGAGATCAACAAAATTCATTGGCAAAACCGTCTGGCCCAGGATCCTTGCCTGTGGGCAAGGCCTTACTTAACCCGCAATGCTTTGCCAAGGCTATCTCAGAATCAAGAAATTGTTTTGCTCAGTTGTCAGTTTAGGGAGTTCTAATGGTTCCACAAAGTTTCTAATATTTTTATCAGTAGACGAAGACGTGGAATTATAGAGATCAAGACATAATTCTTTAAAAGCATTATTTATATCATTGGCTGAGGTAAATATTTCACCACCAGCAGATTTCAATGCGGGAATGGTAGAAAATAACTCTATCTGCTTTATATATCTAGCCAAAAGCTCCCTCTCCAATGACTTCAGATAATCGATCCGTTTCTCGACATCCGCCACTCTTGAAACCATCTCAGTGAATTTTGTCTCCATGGCAGTGATTGATCAACGTATTACAGCAAGCTCCTCCAAGTCAGCAACAACCTTCGCCAGCATTGCCAACACGTTCATCAATTGTCGACAAATTTCCTTCACCTCACCGGCCAAATCGACTCCCTGGCTTGCGGCCTGCTGCTCGGGGGCTTCAGCTTGAGCATGTAAATGTATTTAATGTCTCCCGAGCCTGAGGATTTTGAATTATTTGACATATTGTTCTCCTAAAACAGTTAAGAATCAGAGTGTATGGAATCTCACTGGAAGAGTGAAAAACTAGTAGAGTTCGCAGAGCTCGCCGTTCACATGTTGGAACCTCACACGGTGCCACGCGAATCCAAATATTGTTTTTTAATGAGCTTTAAATTGTCAGTTGTCAGCAGTTTTTATTGTTTGAACTATAATGTAAAAAGTTTGAAAGCGCATATGGAAAACGTTAATAAAAACAAAAAGGAGTGATTTGTAAATTCTATTTACTCTGTTATATTTGAAAGCACCACAACAACAAATTATTTAAGGTTTTCATTTTTAAATACTCATATACCATATACTCATTTCATTTCAAATTAGATTAAAATCAAGAAATTCATGATAATAATATGATGTATTCTAAAGGAAATGTGTATACTCAGGCCATTTATTTATATATTTTTAAATAATTTAATTAGAAGATTTTAAAATGCATGCTCTATACTTGGAAGCACATGCAACTTAACCTGTCCTCGGCAAGAGGAACAATGTTAAACTGCCAAACAAAGTGTTTACATGTACAACAAATTCATAAATATAAATATCATATGAAAGATAGGAATCTGTAAGATATCAAACAACACAAAGTAAATTTTAAATAAAAAATGTTCTTACAAAAACTGCATATCAAATTTGTTTCCTCACTTTGCGTCAGCTCTTTTATAAATCGATTTTTTTATAATCCTGAATAAATCAGACAATGTCTTGGTAAGATATAACTCTGAGGACCCATTTCCCACTTCCTGTTCATGGTGGATGCAACAGTAGTATAAAACTTACCACACCACGTGTCCTACTGTTGCAAACATTGTCTCTGTGGTCACAGATTCAACATGTCAACACCATCATTCCCATTGTGATCATTTTTGTTATGATTGTGTTATAAATTTGGGCAGTTTAGTTTAGGTTACAGAGGCAGCTTCAACTGAGGAAAAAACTAAATGTCTTTCTCACACTTTTTCACATACCACGCTGGCCTCTTCATTTCAGCCTCTGCATGTAATCTTGCCACGTTACATGTTACATGCTTGGAATTGAATGTTTAAATTCATGGGAATACTTGAGTCTGCATCATATTTACATGTTTTCCTGCTGAATTATTCACAGATGAGTGGCAGAGATTTCCGTGCTTTCATCACGAGCCGCTGCTCTGAAGAGACAGGTAGGGCAGGGCAACTCTGTTCACACTTTCACATTTTAGACAGGAAAATGTTCAATAAGAGTCTCATAGTTACGTCGATTGGCACTCTTGTATCACTGTGAGTTGATGTTGAGCTGCAAAATGATTTCAGTGCTGGAATAAAGTGTGTTTCTGACTGACTGCTGCCTGACAAACACACATTTACTTTCTTTAAGGAGATTTAGAGAATCACACAGTTCAGTGCTGTTTGCTCATATGCATATAACAAAGAAAATTATGTTTGGGCTAAAAATCAACAATTAATTGCATAACAGCACTATTTCATATTATTAGTGGAATAATATATTCATTTCAGATTTGGGGGTTTCTTCAACTTCTGACAGTTTCATGTCCCAAAGATTGAGTTTTTTTAATACTAACAGATTTAAACCTTTCCTCATATGAAGTGCACATCAACACTGTCTTTGAAACTTTATTTCAGGTTTTATGATATATGTTTTTTATTTTCAAATGCCTTTTTTGTATAGATTTACCAGAGACAGACTTTCAATATTAAATCCATTTAAAAAACAAACAATTAATACATATTTAAACTATAATAATGTAAATCAAGAGTTAAGTAAGCATAAATCAGTTCAATATTTATGGAATGAAAATTATTTCTAAAAAAGTTTCATAAATTAATATGAAATGTTGTCGTCATTTTTCAAAAATGTGTGTACTTGTTAATTAAGTCAACAAAAGTGTCAGTGAAGGGCGTGCTTGAGGTGAAATATGAGACAAGAGATGTTTGAAGAAAACAAAGAAAAGACAAGGTGAATATCACTTTTGAAAATAATATTTTTGTTGGCCTTCATTTCCAATCAAAAAGTCTGAACATATTATTTCATGTGTGTATTTAGGAGACGTAAAATGTAAACTATGAAATAAACCTCAGCAACACAATATAGTCATTTTATTTCAAACATTTTAAACATCAGCAGAATTCTATTAAACACAATACAGAATATCAAATGTGCTGGGAATGACTGTGGGAATTGACATGACTTTCCAGAACAAATGACTTCAATCTCCTGCATGTACATACAGTGTTTGACATTGTTAATAAACAGATTAAATAAACTAGTAAGTGTGAAAGAGTGTGAAAAATTCTCAACAGGATTTTCCTTTCTAGATATTCAAGGGGCTGAAAGTGCCAGAAAGTTGAAGAAACACCCAATTACCTACAATTAAGATTTTAGCTAAGGAAAGTGTGTAGTTTAGATGCTGTAACAATTTCTTTAAATTACATTTTTGTTTATTGAAAATCGAATGGTTCTGCAGTTTGGCAAAATACTGTTTGAAATAGTTTAGATGGATTATAGCATGCTACACTACAGGACATGTCGGCGTCTCGAAAATGTTTGATGTCTGGTTCAAAAATGATATTATTTATGACTTATTTAACAGCGATCATTCACGTCACATTCTAGGGGCATTTGTCGGTGATTCGATAATTGTGTCGTCTTTGGTGTGCAAATGCCTTTAGTGTTGCTCTCTGCCTGTTATGTGCCTAAACTATGAGGGTGTTTCTTCAACTTTTAACAATGTGAATTTCTAGAAAGTAAATAGTTTTTTTTAATGTTTCTACTAACAATATCCAACAGTATATCCACATGCGTCACAGGAAACATCATGAAAATTCCCACCACAGTGTGATTTCCAGCACATCTCAAATCCTGTGTTGTGTTTAATAGAAGTCTGTGCTGGAAATGACACTGATGGAAATCAAATTTTTTCATTTTAAATTATTATTATTAATTTTTAAATCGCCAACTCTCTTAGTCTCGCTAAGTCTAATTCCATGTTATGTATCCAAAATACACACAATTAAATAATATTTTGTACAATTTTGGCATAATTTGGGTTTGGAACAAGGGTAAAACAGTAAAATCTTTAGATAAAAGGCATTTGAAAAGTAAAATTAAGGCCTGTTAAAAAAGTTTCCAGTTCAGTTGTAATGTGACCTTCATGTAACAAAAATGTAAATAAGTTGAAATATGTTTGTTCGAAGAAAGAAAAAAAATCAACCCTGAGACTTGAAATTGCCCAAAGTTGAAGAAACACCTATTAATGCAAATACAATGATCAATTATGCATAGAAGAATTACCTACATGTACTGACAATATTAATTGAAATTAACATGTTAATTAAATAATTACACAAGTACTGTACATATTAATTGCATAAATTAGTACATTACATGCGGGCTGAACCACAATAGACAATAATAACTGATATCCTTGTTGCTGTTCTGCTGCAGTCCATTATACACAGCTGTTGAATTATCATTAACTCGTTGCATAGATTACATAATTATTTAAAAAATGAATTTGTTGTGTGCTCAGTGGTCTAACAACACTCGTCAATGTCGTTTGAGATGGCCAATAACAACCAAGAAGGGAGCAGTTCAGATCTATTAGATCTATTTTACGATAGAGTAACACTTTACATAATAAAGTTAAATGTTAATTGATAACATTAGTTAACAACAGAGGTTAACATAAAAAAAACTTAGCAATTCAAGTTAATTTCAACACATACTAATACATTTTAAAATCAAAAGTTGTACTTGTTAACGAACAAAGATTTTAACAAACGTTAACGAAGATTTACAAATGCTGAAAAAAATATATAAAATATAATAATAAATATAAAATATATTTTTTGTGATACCTAATGCTGTTTTTTGTACAGGACACACTTCGTATTGTCTTTCGTAATTTGTGAATGTAAAAAAAAACAATGAACAGAGCAGTTTTCTGCATCCGATTTGCGAATGAATTAAATGAAAGTAGTCATGAAAGTAGTCACCTGTTAGAACATTTATTTGACATTGCCTTAGAAAATGATGAATAAAACTAAAAGTAGGAGCGTTATCACCCTCAGATAAGAACTAGAACATGGTAAGACTTTGACTTCATTGTGTTTGGGTTGCCATTTTTTCTTATTGACAAAAATATCTGAGCTTTTCTAACTGAGCTTTTTTCTTGGAAAAAAAATCTCTTAAACCGGCTCTACACTAGCAGAATCAGAACAACTCGAATTGGGTGGGGGGTGTCACACTTAATGACTGTTTTTGCTAATCTCGCATTCCTAATCAATGAGCCTGTCACATTACAGATTAAAAACAGAGGGAAGGGGGGCCTGGGTAGCTCAGTGAGTATTGATGCCTATTGGTCACTATTGAGTAGTGACTCCAGCCTGGTCTCCTAAGCAACCAAATTGGCCCAATTGCTAGGGAGGGTATAGTCACATGGGGTAACCTCCTCGTGGTAACGTTTAGTGCTCTCAATGGGGTGCGTATTAATTTGTGCATGATTGCGGAGAGTAGCATGAGCCTCCATATGCTGTCAGTCTCTGCGGTGTCATTTACATTTACATTTACATTTATTCATTTGGCAGACGCTTTTATCCAAAGCGACTTACAAAAGAGTAAAAAACATCAGCGAATCATCTTAGGGAGACAGTGGTACAAAAAGTGCCATATTACAAAGTTTCACTATCATCAGAATAGTATACAAAACAGATTTAAGTGCAACAAGAAATGTAAATATATATATATATATATATTTTTTTTTATGACCGGTTAAGTGCTTTTGGAAAAGATGTGTTTTTAGCCGTTTTTTGAAGATAGAGAGTGAGTTAGCTTCCCGGATTGAGTTGGGAAGGTCATTCCACCACCGTGGTATGATGAAACTGAAAGTCCGGGAAAGTGTTTTGGTGCCTCTTTGTTTTGGTACGACAAGGCGACGTTCCTTAGCCGACCACAGGCTTCTGGTGGGAACGTAGCTCTGCATAAATGCTCAGTGAGTATTGATGCCTATTGGTCACTATTGAGTAGTGACTCCAGCCTGGTCTCCTAAGCAACCAAATTGGCCCAATTGCTAGGGAGGGTATAGTCACATGGGGTAACCTCCTCGTGGTAACGTTTAGTGGTTCTTGCTCTCAATGGGGTGCGTATTAATTTGTGCATGGATTGCGGAGAGTAGCATGAGCCTCCACATGCCGTCAGTCTCTGCGGTGTCATGTACAGCGAGTCACGTGATAAGATGCGTGGATTGATTGTCTCAGAAGCGGAGGAGACTTGTTCTCCGCCACCCGGATTGAGGTGAGTAATAGCGCCACCACGAGGACCTACAAAGTAGTGGGAATTAGGCATTCCAAATTAGGAAAAAAGGGGATAAAATAATAACAACAATAATAATAATAATAATGAAAAAACAGAGGGAAAGTGTCACACTTATTGACTTTCTTTGACTTTGTTCTGTGCTTTATCACTGCAGCAGTAGTATAAATATTAATTACAAATTGCTGCTCATATTCATTGTATATTTAAATGGTTCCTTACCATGTACATTGAGTTCGGCAGTGATCTTCAACCACTTTCTTTTTCTTTTAATAGTCTGTCATGATATGACATGAGATATGTCATACAAACAGATGTGCTGACTCCAAAGATCAAAGAACTTCTCCTCCAAATGCAACGTCCACAAGCGCTTTTCAGACGTTCTGCTTTTTCTGCTGAAAAAAAAAATGCTTCTGTTCTCCGTAAAAAAAACAAACACTTTCTACATGAACTGCATTCATTGGTCCCTGCCTTGGTGGCGGTTTCCCACCCCACGCACAGTAATAATTTCAAACAAGCTGGATGTGTATTTTCAGTGTTTCAAGGCATGAACTCAGCTAGGAGTTTAATTGTCTTCATGAACTGCATCCATTTTTATTTTGGGCATGTCTTTGAAAGCTCTGTGCTCAAAAAGGGAGCAGTTAAAAAGTAGTTTACCTACAAATTTATATTTTGTTATTCCAAACCCTATTTAAAAAGCTGTTATTAGTTTATATTTTTTTTCTTGTTTGTGGCAACAAATATGTGAAGTGTGGACTTCATTGGTCCCCAATGTTCAAGACATGGTTACAGCCTTGAATTGCATAATTATAATGTCTGCACTGTAATAATTACATCATTATCCTATACATTTTATGTTTTTGAATGACCTAGAAAAGTTGACTCGGAGAACACAAGCTGATCTGGGCAGCTCAAAGTGTAAACTGACCCAATATGAGCAACTGCGGAACATGCTGGAGGCCAAACGCCTCTCTTCTCAGCGAAGTGAACAGAAGGTAAGGAGCATGCCAGAGATTGCAGAAACTTACAAGAGAGACTTTTAAAGGGACAGTTCACCCAAAAATAAAAATTATATCATAATTTACTAATCCTCATTCCATACCTGATGTGTGTGACATTCTTTCATCTGCTGAACACAAATTCATTTTTGTTATGAAACTCTCAGCTCTGTAGGTCCATACAATGCATGTGAATGAAGGATATAACTTTCAAGCTCAAAAAAGCATATTAAGGCATCATAAAAGTAATCCATATGACTGGATAGGAGTTTTTTAATCCATATTTTCTGAAGCAGTATGAAAAGTGTGGGTGAGAAACAATATTTAATCTCTACTTTCACTATTACTTCACATTCTTCTACTTTTGTTTTTTGACAATTTGCATTCTTGTGCATATTGCCACTGGTCAGGATGGTCAAAGGTGGTTTTGTAATTAAAGTCAATATTCTTTTGGTCCTTGGAGTGAAATGTACATCACCTGGTGTTGTCAAATGTCTACAAAACAGACTCCTTCAATTGCATTTCATTTGTATGATAGTTCATATTGATCTGATAGTGAATAGACTTGAAAGAAAGAAGAAAAAATAAACGAAATGTCTCTGCAATCATCTTATATGAGAATTGTGAAATGAAAAGACATACAAAAAATAAACTCCAAAATAACATGCATCTGTGGAGGTGAATCATGAATATTCATGCATTAAGCTAATTAGATAATGCCCTTGAAACTATTAATTAGTTCTAACAGGCAAACTGCTTGTCTTAAAGTGTCTAGAGGGCATTCTTAAAGAGCTGCATAAAGATGACTTTGATCATTTGATGCAGAAAAATACTTTTTTTTTATATGAACATTGTCCATTAAAATGCTAAAGGTCAAGTCAAGTCATTTTTATTTGTATAGCACTTTTCACAACACGCATTGTTTCAAAGCAGCTTTACAGAAAATCATGCTTTAACAGACAATGCAACCATAAAGTCTCATTGTATAGTTTGATTAAATATGATTTAAAATTGTGTATATAATGTAATATTAATTGTATTTAGAACCCCAGTGAGCCAGCCAAAGTCGGCTGTGGCAAGGAACAAAAAACTCCACAAGATGTTGGTTAATGGGAGAAAAATAACCTTGGGAGAAACCAGACTCACCCTGGGGGCCAGTTCCCCTCTGGCTAACATCATGAATATAATGTCAATATTAGTTATTTATGTGCAGTGCAAGTCATAGTTTCAAGTCGCAGTTCAACCTGGCCAGTAATTTCGGTGAGATCCATCCTAAATCCAAGGTTCAGGCAATGGCATATGAATTATCCCATGTCTTATGGTTGGAGTTGGCATCAGTTCATCCTATGAGGTCCATCGTAATAGACTGAAGTGATGTCTGGCTGGCACCGGCAACATTTAGTCGACATCATCAATTCTGCTAAATAAAATTATTGTGACAATGTAAATATTTATAGATGTGAATTTGGATTAAGAAAAAAGTTGTCTCCTTGTCCAGAGGACAAGTGCAATTAGACCAACTGCAGAGCTTTAAATAGTCAACTAACAGAAGAATATTTTCTTGACTATCTTGACTATAGCTCACAGTACTGCATGAGCCGCTGAAAGACAACTTGTGAAGACCAGATGCTTTTTATGGATAGAGGAAGAGATCAGTGCAGACTGAATGAGATTTATCACTCTCAGGACGGCCTATCGAAAGACAGATAAAGAGTAAAGTCAGAGTCAAAAGAAAGAAAAAGAAATACAAAAGAAAAATACAGTATATACAGTATATACTGTGTGTGTATAATATATATATATATATATATTATAGTGTTAAACACCCCTGTTAAAACAGCAGGTTTTTGTGATGTAAAAAACTAAACAAAGATAAATCATATAAGAATTTTTGCACCTTTAATGTAAAAATTACAACCTATGCAATGCCACTGAAAGCGATATGCGCTTGGGAGCAGGCCATGCCAGCCGCGCCTTTTCTCTCTCTATGTTTCTCGCATAGAGTAAAAGTGGCTGGGGCCATCTTAACGCTATTACACGCATCGGGGAAGGTGTTCTTTTCCAACTCCTATTCTTTCAGGGGCGTGCTGTCATTGAGACGGAGTCTAATTCCATGCCGAGAAAAGAGATGCTCTGAACCGGGGCGAGCTTGCTCTTTTCCCAGTTGACCTGAAGCCCTAGATGGCTGAAGTGCCTGAGCACCTGGTGCGCACACAGTGACTCTCGAGAGTGGGCTAGGATGAGCCAGTCGTCGAGGTAATTGAGTATGCAGATGACACTTCCCTGAGCAAGGGCTGCCTCTGCGACCTTCGTGAAGACACAAGAGGACAGGGATATGCCGAAGGGGAGGACCTTGTACTGGTATGTCTGGCCGTCGAACGTGAACCATAGGAAGGGTCGGTGTCAAGGCAAGATAGAGACGTGGAAGTACGCGTCCTTCAGGTCAAGTTAGAATGTGTTTTTGTGTGAGCGTATTGAACGGGAGTTTGTGCAAGGCCCGGTTGATAACTCTTCATGCACCTCTGGGAAGAAAGGGGGGGGGGGTGGCTGTGAGCGGCACCCGGACCCGAGGAATCAATCGTCTAGCCATGAGGGCTGTGGGGAGGACGGAGGGTTCCAGTCCAACCCACCACTGTCGGTGGCCCGGGCAAGCAGGTCAGCCTCAGACTGGGCGTTCTGACCCGAAGGTGGCGGTCCAGTCGAGTCTTCTGCGTCAGACGGCGGAACGCTCTCCAATGCAGCACAGATTTCATCATCCAACTCGGGGGGCTCGAGGGAGTAAACAGACTGGCCATGTGGCGAGCCGCTCTCACCTCAAGCACGGATAGAACTAAACGAGTGTGCGGGTGGGGGCGGGTGGTTCGTGGGGATCTACCCAGCAAAACCGAACCCGCTGTCATCCCCAAATCGCGTATCGCTGTGCAGTCGACAAACTGTAGGAAAAAGATTGATCTGCTGTGTTCTCAGAACACTTAGGCATTTTACTGAAGTGAATAGATATACACTCACCTAAAGGATTATTAGGAACACCTGTTCAATTTCTCATTAATGCAATTATCTAATCAACCAATTACATGGCAGTTGCTTCAATGCATTTAGGGGTGTGGTCCTGGTCAAGACAATCTCCTGAACTCCAAACTGAATGTCAAAATGGGAACTAAAGGTGATTTAAGCAATTTTGAGCGTGGCATGGTTGTTGGTGCCAGACGGGCCGGTCTGAGTATTTCTCAATCTGCTCAGTTACTGGGATTTTCACGCACAACCATTTCTAGGGTTTACAAAGAATGGTGTGAAAAGGGAAAAACATCCAGTATGCGGCAGTCCTGTGGGCGAAAATGCCTTGTTGATGCTAGAGGTCAGAGGAGAATGGGCCGACTGATTCAAGCTGATAGAAGAGCAACTTTGCCTGAAATAACCACTCGTTACAACCGAGGTATGCAGCAAAGCATTTGTGAAGCCACAACACAGTTGAAGACTGGAAAAATGTTGCCTGGTCTGATGAGTCTCGATTTTTGTTGAGACATTCAGATGGTAGAGTCAGAATTTGGCGTAAACAGAATGAGAACATGGATCCATCATGCCTTGTTACCACTGTGCAGGCTGGTGGTGGTGGTGTAATGGTGTGGGGGATGTTTTCTTGGCACACTTTAGGCCCCTTAGTGCCAATTGGGCATCGTTTAAATGCCACGGCCTACCTGAGCATTGTTTCTGACCATGTCCATCCCTTTATGGCCACCATGTACCCATCCTCTGATGGCTACTTCCAGCAGGATAATGCACCATGTCACAAAGCTCGAATCATTTCAAATTGGTTTCTTGAACATGACAATGAGTTCACTGTACTAAAATGGCCCCCACAGTCACCAGATCTCAACCCAATAGAGCATCTTTGGGATGTGGTGGAACGGGAGCTTCGTGCCCTGGATGTGCATCCCACAAATCTCCATCAACTGCAAGATGCTATCCTATCAATATGGGCCAACATTTCTAAAGAATGCTTTCAACGCCTTGTTGAATCAATGCCATGTAGAATTAAGGCAGTTCTGAAGGCGAAAGGGGGTCAAACACAGTATTAGTTTGGTGTTCCTTATAATCCTTTAGGTGAGTGTATAGACATAATTTTTTATCCATGAAAACATACGGACAATACTGAAACTCATAATTATTGTAAGACTATTATTGTTGTCTTTTGATAAAAGTCATGCTCAGCAGCTCACAAATCTGTCAGTCAGCTCACTTACAATGCTTAAAACCTCTACTAAAGTCTCTTTTTAGGTCTGTAGACTTAACACATTTTAAAGTATTCAAATTTTCTTTTGATTGTTGATTCAGTGACTAAAACATTTTATACTTCTGAATCACCAAATATGGACACGTATCATTAAATTGATCTGAACAAATTTTTGGTTAACGTAATCAAAACACTCAAGCCACATAGTAAAAAATATAATTGTGCACATGTACAATTGTCATTATTGTAATTGATTAAATAATTTATTCAGGACCAGCTTGTGCTCAGTCTTTTATTGTCATGTGTGAAACAGAAGCAAGTGCTCCTCAAGATGCGCTTTATTTTTGCAGCTAATTTTGCAAAATGTTGCAATTATTTTGCAATACTTGAATATTTAAAATACTACAAATATTACTAGTAAATAATACATTTATATTAAGATAATACTTATATCAAATGTATAAAAAAATGGTCTGTGCAAGCCACCAACTGACAGCTGTGTCCCCCGCACTTTTAAAATGACTGCTACGCCCCTGATGGTGTACATAAGAGTGTATACCATCAGTATACAGGTCAGTGTTACATTTTTACAAGGATCTATACCTGAGTGTAATAATAATGACACAGCTCTGCCCTTCACAGCCTCTGACAGCAAATCTCAAAGGGCACATCACAGTACTGCATTCATCATCAGGTTAGGAAGCAAAAGAGTGTTAAATTCCCACAGGCCAGAGTTTTCTGCTGTGTAATTAGCATTCAATTAAACAGAGAGATATATAATTATCAAAATGACTGACCTCTGCATGAAACAAAGACGTGTGCTCTGAATAGAATTAAAGACAAGATTTCCTATGTGATCGCATTTGTATTCATTGGTATTCGTAAGTAAAGTGTGGTTCTATCACACATAGATTTTCGTAGACACTCATCTCGTAGACCTCATTTCCTCTAGTTTGCGTTGACACTGAAATTTACAAAATCGACATATTGATAGCATCTAATACGCTAATCATTTTAAGTTTCGAAAACTTTAGAGATGTGCATATGTTTATATATTCTTTTAGAACAATTGTGACAGCACTGACATGATCACAAGGGAAGTCGACCTGTTGTTTCTGAGAATTCTGGAACTCCAGGATCTGTCACATTATGCCAACTCACTGAAAAGCAGCATGTCCTATCAGACATTCTTGTATCGGCTCCAGCATGTCTACTTTACCCTGTGACGCAACCGGAAGTGCGTTGCGTCAGCAGTGTGGGAGACTGGGGATTGGTTCCCACTTTGAAACACGGTATGTTTTCCCCCTAACATTATCATTTTTCTCTACTTATGGTTAGGTTTAGGTGTGGGGTTTGAGTTGGGGCATACAGTTTATAAATTCTGCATTCCTCCTCACTGTATTAATGCCTGTACAGCAGAAAACAACTCGCTTCTCATCTCACTCTTGGTGCACCTCCATGGACATTACACCCGTAACATGGAGCTCAGACGTGCCCGTACACCCAACAACACTTATCGCTTTGGCCACTGGGGCAGTGTTTGAATTTCGTTAAGAACAGACCGACTTTATTTAAAGAAAAGTCAACCTACTGTTTCCGATTTCACTGTGAGATCAGTCTGACAGCACACACACGGGGAATGCGTGAAACACACAATAGTATATGATACCGTAACATTGACAGTGTTTCACTGATATTACTTAATACTTGTTAAGCTTCAATGATAGTCAAATTCAGTCATGAGTAAAAGTGTATTTACTTTTATTAGTCCCATCTGGATGTCATTAATACATTAATATACCATTAAAATAGTCTTTCTCAGACAAAGTTTCTTCAACATTCACTGATTAATCAAAGTCCTGCTATGGGATTGTGTCTGTGAACTCGTTCACCTGCAGCGGTATCCTCAAGATATATCCAAAAATATATCTCCCGATCAGCATCAGATTATCCATAAAGATCTGTACATCTCTTAAACTGTACATATACCATATGTAATAGGGCTTACATGTGACTCTACCCTCCCTAGCAACCAGGGCAATTTGGTTGCTTAGGAGACCAGGTTGGAGTCACTCAGCACACCCTGGATTAGAACTCACGACTCTAATGTTGGTAGTTCTAATGCTTTATAATGCAAATACAGGATGACCCAGTGAAGGGAAATGACACAAGCAAGAGTGCCGTTGTTCTGAATGACAGCACAGCTGTTTATACCTTCAGCCTTGTGCCTATGTCCCAATCACAGCCATTCTGATATTCAGAACAACAGCATGATATGTGTTGGGTAGTCACTTACAAAAAATAGCACCGCTACTAATTTAGCTACATTTTTAGTAGCATTTTTTAGCAACTGTTTTCACAACAGTGTAGCTTTTCCAGAAACAGGCTACATTTTCCAACAAGTAGTACTGGCGCATCACAGAACACTACATTTGTCACATTGTATTGCAAAGTCAGCAATGGAGCTGAGGAAGTAATCACCTAAACCATCCTCTCTCTCTCACATACTGCTGTGGAAACCAAATCATTTAAGTGAATAGTTTCTTTGGGAAAGTTCATGTAAATGAACTGATTACTGTAGTGACTTTCTCAAGGAGGACAGGAACACCGGGGGTCTGGCACAAGGTAAGTCTTTTTAATTGTTTTTTTATAACGTGCACACACACACATAAGCACAGAAACGCTGAGTGGCTGTACGTCCGTCTCCCTCTGCTCTGTGGCTGCTGGCTCTTTATCCGCTCTCCTCGCTCTACTGAAATTAGAGACAGGTGTTAGACATAATTTAGCTCAGGTGTGAGCGCCCTTACCGCTTTTCTCCCGGACGGGCGCTTGACCACGCCCGCTGCCACATACCCCCACCGCCCGACTCAGGCCGGGCGTCATCCGCCTGCCTACCACTCCCCCATTTCTGGAGAGGAAGTCAGCGGCAGCCATCTGCACCCCCGGTCTGTGGACCACCTTGAACTTAAAAGGCTGGAGGGCCAGATACCAACGGGTGATCCGGGCGCTAGTATCTTTCATGCGGTGGAGCCACTGCAGTGGGGCATGATCCGAGCAGAGGGTGAAGGCCCGCCCCAGCAGGTAGTATCGGAGGGTGAGGACCGCCCACTTGATGGCCAGACACTCCTTCTCTATGGTGCTGTACTTAGTCTCCCTTAAGGAGAGCTTCCGGCTAATGTACAGCACCGGGCTCCTCTCCCTCCACCACCTGCGTGAGTACGGCCCCAGCCCTCTGTCTGAAGCGTCCGCCTGCAATACAAAGGGGAGAGAGAAGTCAGGTGCATGCAAAAGCGGCCCCCACAAAGTGCAGCTTTAACCTGCGTGAACGCCTGTTGGCACTGCTCTGACCATTGGACCGGATCTGGAGCCCCTTTTTAGTGAGGTCAGTCAGCAGGCTGGTGACGTCCGAATAATTGGGTACAAATCTTCTGTAATAGCCAGCCAGCCCCAGGAACTGCCTCACCCCCTTTTTGGTCTTAGGTCTAGGGCAAGTCGCAATCGCCGTGTCTTATCAATTTGGGGACGCACCTGGCCATGACCCAAGTGGAACCCCAGATACCGTACCTCCACACGCCCAACCGCAAGACTTCTTAGGGTTTGCTGTGAGCCCCGCCACGCAGCAGCGATCTCAGGACGGCCCTCAGATGTTGCATGTGCCGCTGCCAATCATTGCTATAAATGATAATATCATCTAAATAGGCAGCGGCGCACGCTGTGTGCGGTCTGAGGATCCGATCCATGAGTCGCTGAAACGTGGCTGGTGCCCCAAACAAACCGAAAGGAAGCGCCACAAATTGGTGTAATCCAAACGGCGTAGTGAAGGCTGTTTTCTCACGGGACATTGGTGTCAAGGGATCTGCCAATAACCCTTCGTTAAATCCAAGGTCGAATAAAATCGAGCAGTACCTAACCGATCGAGCAGTTCATCAACACGGGCATTGGGTACGCGTCAAATTTAGACACCGCGTTGACTTTTCTGTAATCCACACAGAATCGAACAGACCCATCACTCTTGGGAACAAGAACAACCGGCTGGACCAATCACTGTGGGATTCCTCTATTACGCCCATATCAAGCATCGCGATCTAATTCTTCCCGCACTATTTTCTTTTTATGTTCGGGTAAGCGATAGAGCGGCAACGCACCACCGCCTCGGCTCGGTCTCGATGTGGTGCTGTATGATGTTTGTGCGGCCCGGTAGAGGGAAAACACGTCCGCAAATTCTTTTTGTAATTCAGAAACCTCTGTGAGCTGCCGCGGTGAGAGTTGGTCTCCACAAGGAACCGGAGTGTTGAGATTGTAGTTTTTGTTTATCTCCGTCCGAGCTCCGCCCTCTCCGAACTACCGTGGCCAGCGCCACAGAGGCCGCCTCCCTCCATAATTTCAGGAGGTTGAGGTGATAAATTTGGCGCACGCCTCTATCGGTACGTCTAACCTCATAATCGAGATCCCCACTGCCGTCGTGTGACCTCAAAGGGTCCTTGCCACTTGGCGAGTAATTTAGAGCTCGATGTTGGGAGTAATACTGAGTACCTTATCTCCCGGTGCAAATTCCGTGAGCCGAGCACCCCTGTCATACAGCCGGCGCTATGCGTTCTTGAGCTTGGAGCAAATTCTCCTGTGTTAGTTGCCCCAGTGTGTGGAGTTTTGCTCTAAGATCGAGAACTAACTGAATTTCATTTTTACTGTTAGAAGGTCCTCCTCCCACGCCATGGATGACGCCAAGGACACCGCGGGGCGCCGCCGTACATGCAGCTCAAACGGGAGAACCCGTGGAGGCTTGCGGACCTCTCGTACTGCAAACAACAGGGGTCTAGCCACTTATCCCAATTCCTAGCGTCATCGGTACGCAATTTACTGAATCATGTTCTTGAGCTGCTTTATTAAATCGCTCCACTAGGCCATCTGTCTGAGGATGGTAAACGCTAGTGCGAATCGATTTGATGCCCAAGAGCTCGTAAAGTTCGCGAAGTGTTCGTGACATAAAAGTCGTAGCCTTGATCGGTGAGGATTTCTTTCGAATCCCCACCCGGAGATTATCTTGAAGAGTGCCCCTGCAACACTACGCGCGGAGATGTTGCTCAGAGGCACTGCTTCCGGATATCGCGTCGCGTAATCCACTAGGACTAACACGGCTGATGTCCGCGTGCTGACCGTTCTAATGGCCCGACGAGGTCCATCCCAATTCTTTCGAAGGGGACCTCGATTAACGGTAGAGGGCGCAATGGCGCTTTTGGGGTGGCCGGTGGGTTTACCAGCTGACATTCACGGCACGCCGCGACACCACCTGCGGACGCCACCGCCAATGCCCGCCAATAGAAACGGGCTATTAGACGGAGAAGTGTTTTCCGCTCCCCTAGGTGACCGGCCATGGGATTATAGTGAGCCGCCTGGAAGACCATTTCCGGCGCTCCGTGGAATCAATAATTGCGCTACTTCCTCCTTTGTTTGGGCGCCCCGCGCCACCCTGTATAAGCCGATCTTTAATAAGCTTAAAAATACGGATATGAAACGGCGACACCCGGCCGGAGTTGTTGACCATCGATTACTCTCACTTGGTTAAAAGCGTGCTTAAGGGTTTCATCTCGCGACTGCTCCAAGGGAAGTCCCCTCCGGAATTCCCGAGAGGAGGAGCGACAACCTCGCCCTTCCCACGCCATTCGAGCAGCCGAGGATGGCCCCGCCCGCCTCCCCGCCAAAGCATCGCACATCACACATCCCTTTACTTCCATGCAGGACCCATCCGCACAAACCCCTCCAATAATTTTCTAAAATTCGCCAATCAGTACCCAAGATTAGCGGATGGGTGAGGCGGAACTAACCGCTGCCTCCACACTATGTCTTTCTCCACGAATTTGATCGCCAGAGTCACCACGGGATACTTGTGAATATCCCCATGCACACACCTCACCCTCACCAGTTTAGCTGAGCCCAGAGCCCCGGGTTGAACCAAGCGTTGGTGGATGGTGGTCTGGTTACAGCCGGTATCCAACAAAGCTTGGTATGTACCCCCTGGATTCTTACCGAATCTGCACGCTCCAGCCCGATCGGGGCAGCCTGCTGAACATCGGAGACCCGCACCACTGCCCCTATTTCCATCAGCGGACACTGATCCCGAAGTGGTCCGGGTCTCCGCACCTCCAGCAGACCGGCCCAGGCGCCGCGGCCGCACCCGTGCTGGCGGGTGCCCCCACCTGAGGAGGAGAGCGGCTGAAGGACGGGAAGGGCTAGGCGGGTGTTCCCAAGGCCGGGAAGCTGGTCTCACAAACGCTCCTCGCCTCGTGGGGGCAGGAACGGACCCTGGGGAGAGAGCAGAGCGAGAGGGAAGAGGGGAGGGAAAAAAACAGGGGAAGACACAGGGAAGGGGAGACAGAGAGAGAGGGCTCATCCGCCCTGGGAATCGCCGCCATGTGGTCCTCCGCGAGTCGGACGGCTTCCTCCAGCGACGCCGGGCGGTGGCACTGGACCCACTCCGCCGTCTTCCGGGCAAACGCTGGACAAACTGCTCCAGTACCTCCTGATCGACTAGCTCCTCGACGTCGCGGTCCCGCTGCGAGCAGCCACCTCCGACAGGCATCACGGAGCCGCTGGGCGAACGCAAACGGGCGGTCGGATTTATCGAGCTTCAAGGCCCGGAAGAGCTGGCGACTTTCTTCAGGACTCCGACCAACCCGTTGCAAGATGGCTCTCCTCAGATCAGGATAAGCCAGGAGGCTTGTTGCCGGCAGCTGTTGCGCCGCGAGCTGTGCTTCCCCGGACAACAGAGGGACTAGACGGGCTGCCCATTGGTCTTGGGGCCACCCCCAAATTTCCGCCGATCGTTCGAACAGGTCAATGAATGCCTCTGGATCATCTGCCGGCCCCATCTTCTGCAACGCGGGTGGGGGCAATGTGGCGCGGGTGTCCGGGGTCGCGGCTGCGGCTGGAGCGGCCTCCTGGCTGAGGAGGCTCCGGATGGCGTGCCGGTCCTCTGCTTGAGCCCGCATGATCTCGAAGAACCGACGATCCTGGTCTTGCCGGAGCTCAAGCAGGGATTGTTGGTGGCTCTGATGGAGTGTAGCGAGGGACTGGAGGACTTCCGTCAGCTGGGAGGACTCTATGGGGCGACTCTGTTCCATCATCAATTTGTCCCGGGGTTTCAGCACCAGTGTAGTGACTTTCTCAAGGAGGACAGGAACACCGGGGGTCTGGCACAAGGTAAGTCTTTTTAATTGTTTTTTTATAACGTGCACACACACACATAAGCACAGAAACGCTGAGTGGCTGTACGTCCGTCTCCCTCTGCTCTGTGGCTGCTGGCTCTTTATCCGCTCTCCTCGCTCTACTGAAATTAGAGACAGGTGTTAGACATAATTTAGCTCAGGTGTGAGCGCCCTTACCGCTTTTCTCTCCCGGACGGGCGCTTGACCACGCCCCCGCTGCCACAATTACAATAAACGATTTGTTATATTTAGTCAGTCCAGTCCATTCGGACGGTTCATATAAATGAACTACTTCACATAAATGATTCACTGATTCACTTGAGTCCCTTGCAGACAGTGGGACATTGCCTTCTTTTTTTAAGATAAATATTTTGTTAATCGCTGCTGTTTATCACTATAATTTGAATCAGTCCTATAAAATAGGATGCTTTCCAGTTTTCCTAGTTGATATTTAGTATACATTTATTGTCACCAAATTGTATGATCACATTTTATATTAGGTGGCCTTAACTACTATGTACTAACATTAAATACATACAAGACTATGTACTTACTGTGTAACTTACATTTACATTTATGCATTTGGTAGACGCTTTTATCCAAAGTGACTTACAGTGCACTTATTACAGGGACAATCCCCCCGGAGCAACCTGGATTTAAGTGCCTTCCTCAAGGACACAATGGTGGTGGCTGTGGGGATCGAAACAGAAACCTTCTGATTACCAGTTTTGTGCTTTAGCCCACTATGCCACCACCACTCCTACTACATGGAATACTTAGGAGTAAGTGTAGGGTTAGGTTTAGGATTAGGGGTTAGAGTTAGGTTTTGGGGAAAGGGTTTGGTCAGGGGTAAAGTTAACAGTGTAAGTACAAATATAATTAAATGCAACTACTTTAAATGTAATTACTATGCAACAACAAGTATGTACGTAATAAGTATATAGTATCAAATAGTTCAGTATAGAGTTGTCGTTCAGGCAACCTAAAGTGGGTCCAATTGTTTTATATTACCCCAATTAAAAAAATAACAATCAGGTGATATCATTTTGCAGTTGCAGATCTGAATAACATCATCTGATTATTATTTTTCTAACAATATTTTTTTAAATGTCTTCAATGTACTGTAGTTAGCTATATTTTGGTAGTAACTCATGGTGTAGCTGACTATTTTAAAGAGTAATTTGTTGAACTTCAACATAGCTTAACTTGTATTGAACCCACAACAATATGGCCAAAATAACTGTAATCAATAATCAGATTTGATTATTAAACTAATAATCAGATTTCTAACCATATACAGTATCTGTTTTTATATAATTATATCCTCTTTGGCTTCCCATCATTTTTCAATACAAGTTTCAATACAAGTTAAGCTCAATCAACAGAATTTGTGGCATATGAACTTTGTGGCATAAGAACTTGAAATTGGCATTTTTAAGGTCGTTTTAGTATTTTAGGATGTACGTTTGTCATGGCAACAAAGTTGTAAAATAGGATATAACTTAACACAGAAAAGGTTAGAAAGTGATTTTATCCCACTAGAGTCATGTTAATGTGCATTTTTTGGCTATACTTTTGCAACAGTGAGTATATTAACCAGTGGCTTAACTACCAGTAGTGCAGGGTGTTCAGCCACACTGGGGCTCAAGAGATGGAGGCCCAAAAGCAGAGGTGGACTGGCCATCGGGTCAACCGGAAAAGCGGGGTCAGACATGAAACTGGGCCGCATTTTGCCAAAGTGGGCCACGATATGATGAAGTGGGCCTGCGATATGCAGAAGGGGACAATGAAACAAAACTACAAAA
Source organism: Xyrauchen texanus (assembly GCF_025860055.1). Taxonomy (NCBI): domain Eukaryota; kingdom Metazoa; phylum Chordata; class Actinopteri; order Cypriniformes; family Catostomidae; genus Xyrauchen; species Xyrauchen texanus. Next base: position 6,779,393 of record NC_068293.1, on the reverse strand, counting down.
AGTAAACAGATTTAAAATGTTTTGTGTGTTTCAGGTGCAGCAGGTGTTGCGTGCTGCTCAGGTGATGAAGGAGAAGAGTGTTCTGAGACAGCACAGACAGGTGTGGATCCAAGAGCATTACAGACTCAACACAGCCAGGTAACACATCTGTCAGTCATTCCATTTTCCAACATCTCTTTGACCCTTACAATTTAATGGGCTGTTCTTGCTGTTGTGCTTTCAGTTGTAAGCTACGTTATGACTGTAAGCAGTTAAAGTACAGTCAGCCTAATCTTTTAAAATGTAGTAAGCTAACTAGTTTAAAGTTATTTAAAGAATAAATATTTTATACATATAACAATCAGGTGAAAGTATTTAATTCTTCTGTTTAACCATGGTATTTTTGTAAATCCTAAAGTAACCACAGAATTAACCTAGGTTAATACAGTCATGGTTACTACACCGTTTCCATAAGGGTTGAACAAATAGGATGACATCAAGTTGAACATACATTTATACTTAATATACTCTAATAAACAAGAAAACACCTTTTTTATATAACATAATAATCAAAATATAGATATTAACAGCAGCAATTAACTACATATTTCACTTCTAAAGGACATTTTTTTCATTCAACAATGATAAACCATGGTTCACAGGAAAACTCAGACAGCTTCGTCATGCCAAAGAGGAGGCTTACAGGGGTGTGGATAAAGTCTTGTACAATCAGGCCAGGAACACACTGAATAAGGAAATCAGAGTGGCTAAAAGAAGCTACTCTGAGAAGCTGAAAAGCAATTTTTCAGCTAACGACCCTGCATCAGTGTGGAGTGGCCTGAAACAACTTACTAATTACAGGACTCCTACCCCCAAACCTGTGGCGGACCAACGACTGGCTGACGACCTGAATGTGTTTTACTGCAGATTTGAAAGGTCCGATTTCACACCCCACATGCACTCGGACCTTCATTTCACACAACCATTAACACCTCCTGCAACCCCCCTCCTCCCCCCTCCTGCTACACTACCTGCACTCAAGATCTGTGAAGATGATGTGTGCCGTTTCTTTCGGAAGCAAAGGACACGGAAGGCTCCAGGACCAGATGGCATCTCACCAGCTTGCCTTCGTTCCTGTGCTAACCAACTGGCCCCCATCTTCACTCAGATCTTCAATAGATCACTGGAGCAGTGTGAAGTCCCATGCTGCTTCAAACGCTTAGTTATTATCCCCGTCCCTAAGAAACCTAAAATCACAGGACTTAATGACTACAGACCTGTCGCCCTGACATCTGTGGTCATGAAGTCATTTGAGAGACTGGTGTTTTCCCCCCTGAAAGACATCACTGGACCCTTTCTTGATCCCCTTCAATTTGCTTTTCGAGCAAACAGGTCTGTGGATGATGCAGTCAACATGGGTTTGCATCATATCCTGCAACATCTGGACAGACCGGGGACATACGTAAGGATCCTTTTTGTGGACTTCAGCTCGGCTTTCAACACAATCATACCAGATATACTCCGGACTAAGTTAAACCAACTCCCTGTTCCCACCTCTACCTGTCAGTGGATTACCAGCTTTCTGACGGACAGGCAGCAGCTTGTGAGGCAGGGAAAATTCACTTCCACCACCTGTACCATCAGCACTGGTGCCCCCCAGGGATGTGTGCTCTCCCCACTACTCTTCTCCCTTTACACCAATGACTGCACCACCAAGGACCCCTCTGTCAAGCTCCTGAAGTTTGCAGATGACACCACTGTCATCGGCCTCATCCGAGATGATGATGAGTCTGCATATAGAAAGGAGGTTGAAAGGCTGGCTGTCTGGTGCAGTCAAAACAACCTGGAGCTGAACACGCTCAAAACAGTGGAGATGATTGTGGACTTTAGGAGGAACACCCCAACATTCAGGTTTCTGGGCACTACCATCTCACAGGACATGAAGTGGGAGATACACATCGACTCCATTGTGAAAAAGGCCCAGCAGAGGTTGTACTTCCTTCGCCAGCTATGGAAGTTCAACCTGCCACCAGTGCTGCTGAAACAGTTCTACTCAGCAGTCATTGAGTCTGTCCTCTGCACTTCAATAACTGTCTGGTTTGGTGCAGCTACGAAATCAGACATCAGAAGACTACAAAGGACAGTTCGGTCTGCTGAGAGGATTATTGGTTGCCCCCTGCCCCCCCTTCAAGAACTATACACTTCCAGATTATGGAAAAAGACTGTAAAAATCACTCTGGACACCACTCACCATGCCCACTACCTTTTTGAACTGTTGCCTTCTGGCCGGCGCTTCAGAGCACTGAGCACCAGAACTGTCAGGCACAGGATCAGTTTTTTTCCCTCAGGCCATCCATCTAATGAACAATTAAATTGCCCCATTGAGCAATAATTATGTGCAATACACAGTTTAATTTTAATTTTAATTTATATTATCCAACATATTCACTTCTGCCATTACTTACATTGCTCTGTACATAATATACAGGTTTTTGTTCTTTATATAACAGATTGTATTAGATTTGCACTATGTGTGTGTATGTGGGTATGTATGAAGGTGAGTGTATGTACGTATATGTATAATTATTTATTTTGTGTTCTTTTTTGTTTTTAATTACCTATGTCTTGCTGCTGTTTTTGGTATTGTTTGTATTGTTGTTGACTGGAAGCTCTTGTCACCAAGACAAATTCCTTGTATGTGTAAGCATACTTGGCAATAAAGCTGATTCTGATTCTGATTCTGATTCTAAATAGAAGGCAATGTCCCTTTAAAGGTTCATTCAGCGATTCCTGAGAAATACTGATGATATTCGAACTCAACTGCCAAAACAAAGACACCCCTCCCTTCAGTGCACCTTTTGTAGCTCCGCTCCCCAAATTCATGCATGCGAGATGGTTTACGCACACCAGCTTCAGACACTCACATCTCTCCTGCTACTAAATCTAACATCACAATAACAGCATGTAAGTGTTCATTGAATCATATAAAAGGTTGTGTTACCCACCTCTCGAGAAGAAAAAGAGCAACTTCTGCATCTATATTCAAGACTTTTACCTCTTGGAGGTCTCTCCACCGCTGAAAAGCCTCGCCGATGCTGACACGGCTCCTAGCCCTCGACCTAACATAATCCTTCTTTTTTAGTTTATATTCATCAGATTTATTTCTCTTGGTCTGTTTCTCTGTTTCATCAGCCATATTTGACATCACTATTCTCCTCTGGCTCTGCCCCACCCCCATCCTGTGCACATGCAAGAACCACCCCCTGTTGCTGATTGACTGGAGTAGTGTTGTGTGGTCTGTTCCACTTTGTTTTGTCACATTTACAGAGCACGGGCTGTGTACATACTGTATACTAGATTTTTTTTTCAGTCGACCCAAAGAACAGAAAGCTAGCAGACTATATGGAGATATTTGCAGAATTTGACAAAAAATGTATTGGATTAGAATTACTGAGTGCACCTTTATGGCTGCATGGGGCTCAAGTGAATCAGGGAATCATATATGTGAACCAGTCCATTTACTGTACATGAACCATACAAATGAATCGATGCACTAAAATATACCCAATGCTTAATATAAGTGAATCATTTATTTTAACCAGCTCATAAATCAGTTAATTTACATGATTTATTTTTTAATGTCAATCTCTGTGTAGATGCATCCCTTAAGTCATGACTATCTTGATCTGAAGTCTTAACATTTTCAGTTATTGTCCAGGAAAAAAAAATACAGTTCATTGGAACATAAATTGAACTTTTGTGACAACATGCCAGAGAATTAAGGGAATTAAGGGAATTAAGGGAAGCTTGGACCAAAAATGGCATCAAAAGTGACAAAAAATGCCCTGTTAATGAATTTTTCTGTTAGTTATTTATATAGTTCCTAATACTCTATTTTAAACCTAGTTATCCACATTATCACAATACAGGATATGATGCTGATATCATTTTATGGATAGGAGGTAATATAATCGATCGTAAATGAATGGATTAAACGGAAGTGTTGAATAAAAGAATGACAAAGTATATTTTTTATCATCAAGTAGTAAGTTCCAAGGTACACTTCATTTGTTGAGTAAAACACCTTTATTAAAAGTTTTGATATGTGTGGGTTTGCAATCCACATTTTGAAGTTTTTTAATAGTTTCATTTATGAAATAGCCATTTTTACTCGATGCATGAAGTGTTCCATGGAACTTACTATTTGATAATTTAAACTTTCCCTTAAAATTATTTGTATTTACTTAATTTTTAATTTTTTTTTACTTTTAAAGGCCAAAGTATACTTCAGGTGTGTGTGTTGCGGAATGCTCTGTGCACAGTGTGTGCAAGTTTAAAGCATTTAAAACACATGCCCTGAACTGACATTCAAGCAAAATACCTTTGTCCTGATAACAGAGTGTAACGGTAAAGGGACGGGCAAGGAGGAGGCGGGAACTGCCTGAACAGTTACCATCAAGTTTTAGTGATATAAATGAACTTAAAACAACATAAAACATAAATGAACAGACAAACACGCGGAGTGGCCGTGTGCATCTCTCTCTCTCTCTCTCCCGAACCAGTGTCTCCTGCTCCCTTTTATCTCGCTCTCCCGCTGATTGGCTGATTCAGCACCGGTCATGCTCCATCACAGCCGGCCATGCCCTCCTCTTCGTCAAACTTTTATTTTGAATCTTATAAATATTAATAAAGTTATAAAGTTGACTCTTGCCCACAAAACCACTGCTTTAAGACAAGTTTGGTCACTCAGTGGACATCTTTGTAATGCTCACAGGCAGCTATTTTCTAAGCAGCATAAAACAAGTGGCATAAAAGTGCAGTTCCTGTCTACTTAATTAGGGAAAGAGTGAAATCTCAAGATTACGATCAAAGAACATATTTCA
>NC_068293.1:6757031-6772031 GCF_025860055.1 Xyrauchen texanus | reverse complement strand
TCAAATAAATGGCATCTCAAACTTCACTCAAGCCTGCGTGTCTTCCCGATAGAATTATGAAAAATCCCAAATAAATAAAAAATATTTTAACATCTTCAAAGTAGTCACCCTTTGTCTAGAATTTAAAATAGATGTCTAATCTTGACATTTTCTCAAGCAACTTCTTGAGATTTCACTCTGGTATGCTTTTTAAACAGTATTGAAGGAGTTCCCATCTATGTTGGGCACTTAGTGTCTGCTTTTCTTAATTATTTGGTTCAAGTCATCAATTTCAAAAACATTCTTTGTAAAAGTTTTGTTTTATAATGAAATAAATTAATATGTTGGCACAATTATATTTTTGTCTACAAAACGTTTTTCTAACATTTAAGCATACGCCTTCAGATCAAAAGGTTTTTAAGATCATGAGAAACATTTCAGTCAAGAGTTTTGACCGGTAGTGTGTGTGTGTATATATATAAAAAATATCTCATGTATATATATAAATTCACTCATACTTAATTCAATAACTGTACATACCCCCTACCTTGCACATGAACATATGCCATTCTGTTATATGTCCTATTATTTGTATGTTTGTCTATACTCTTACCTTGTTTTATATTCTGTGTCTCATTGTAATGTACTGTGTGCAGTTGTTTCTCCTAAAACAAAACATAAATGATTTGTGTACTTAAGAACACTTGCCAATAAATTTCATTCTGATTCTGTTTTTACAACATTGTTGCCATGATGATGTAGTGCCTAAAACCTTAAAACCCTAAAACGAAGGTAAAAACAAAAACTAAAATAGTACATTTCTGCTTTTGAACCCACCGATTATCAGTATTGGGGAGTAATGGAATACATGTAATGGGATTAAGTATTTAAAATACAAAATATAAGTAACTATTCCACTACAGTTACAATTTAGATCACAGTTACATTTAAAAAGTATTTTGATTACTGATGAGATTCCTTTGTATTTTATTGTCATTTGTTTCATTTAATATTTATTCCTTTCAAATGGAAAACATTTATACATATAAATGATGTGATCCAACAGTGAAACACTTTCTTATGATGTGTTACATTCATACGAGCAGACAGAGAAGTACGTTTAAAGTAAGTTTAAAGTAAGTTTGGAGCAGAAGAAATAGAAATAAACCTTGTGTAAATGGTCAGCTTTACACCAAGCTAAAATGCTATTTATAGCCATTTTACATTCACATGTTACCAGACACCATCATATTTTTTTAAACAAGAAAATTCATGTTGGATCATCATTTCTTATTTCTAGTGAGACCTTTGATATTAGGATAAAAATCATATTCTTGATCATTATTTTTGTATTGTTTTCCTGTAAAAATATAAAAAATCCTTAAAACGATCAATTTGATTGATTTTGTTTTAGAAACAAATCTGCATAAAGTTTTTCAGAGAATGTATTTTAACATGTGTATTTTGTCTTACTGTACTGACAGAGTTTTTATAGTCAAAAGAAGTGAAAAAATCTACCAGTGCTGAAGAAGTAATCCAAAGAATTTAGAATACATTACTGACCTTGAGTAATCTAATAGAATACATTACAGATTACATTTTACAGCATGTAATCTGTAGTTGAATACATTTCAATAGTAACCCTCCCAACCCTGCCAATAATTGCCCCCATTGACTTCTATTGTTAGTGCTTCACTGTAACCTCGATTTTTGGAGGGACAAGACAAATAAATTTTTATGGTAATCAACATTATGCCACAAAAACTGTAGTGTGAGAGTAACGTGTACAAAAAATGACACTACTAAGTTTTATTAAATATCAAGCTACTAATTAATAAAAGAATGAGGCTAGTCAAGATCTAACGCTCTTAAGCAAACTCACTCTGTGTTCAATGCTATTTTGGTTCACTCGGCCTCCACTATAATAATGTGGAAGTGCACATGAGCAATCACAGAGTTTCACTCTACTTATAGAGCACAGGTTAATAGAAGCTGAAGAGTTAACAGAGAGTTGACATAGCTGAGTTATCTCAGTAAGGTCAGCGAACTTTTAAATCAGTTCACTTCCTTTTATTAATGTAATCATCAGTAACCATTCACAGTGCTACAGCTTTCAGAGATAAGGCTCATGTAAAAGTGCTATATGAGAAGATCTGTCTCTCTGTGTGTGTTTGAGGTTGTGTCTGTGAGACAGCAGCAGGAGGAGGTGATGCTCAGACTGCAGTGTGAATGTGTCGCTCTACAGCAGCAGATCTCCGATACTCAACTCAAGGTCTATTCACTTTACTTTTGGACTATATGCACTTGACATCTATAATGGGGCACAAGCCTTCATAAATATCAAGCGAGGGTTTTCTGGTAACACTTTTACATGAATGTTCCCTTGTTAAGGGTTTATAACAAGGTTCATTAGTGACTACTATATGATTTATAAATGCATTACGAATCATTGATATGCGGTTATAACAACATGCATAAGGGCGACTTTCATGCCAAATAGTGAACCATTTTACCTCATGTTATAATGAGGTCTGTTGTCTTACTCACGTTAGCACACAACAATTGCAAAGCTGGGACCAAGAGATAGAATGACTAGTGCATGAGAAAATATTCTCTGTGAGTCTCTCTCTCTGGTGAAGATAGTTGTGGGCCTCTTAAACTCTCCATTCCTGGACTGAGCCAATCATGCGCGATGAGCAACAGGTGGGCCTCATTATGGAAATATATGAGCTGCCTGGTAGAAGGGGTTCTGGTGGGCCTGCTTAAATGCAGAGCGAAAGTGACAAGGAAATACACAGGGAGACACAACACACAATAAACCACATTAAAAATATCACATTGATATAACATACATCCCTCAGGACATAACATCTGAAATAATCTCATCAACTAGCAACAGACTACTGATGGCAGTAAAAGCAAGAAGAAATGCATTACTTATTTCCAAAAAGTTGAAAAGTATCCTTAAAGGGATAATTCACCCAAAAATAAAAATGCTCTCATCATTTACTCACCCTCATGATATCCCATGTGTGTAGGACTTTCTTCACCAGAACACATTTGAAGAAAAATAGAAAAATGTCTCAGCTCAGTAGGTCCTTAAAATGCAAGTGAATGGAGATTTCTCTTTTGAAGCTCCAAAAATCTCAGACAGTCAGTATAAACATCATCGATGTGACCCCAGTGGTTAAATTAATGTCTTCTAAAGCGACATGATACAGTATAGTGCAAAGGGATCAATATTTAAGTACTTTTTGACTATAAACAATCATTTGCCTCATGAGATGGTGGCGTTCACGTGTGTGATGTATTTGAGGCAAATTAGTTTAACCAATTTAACAATTCAAGTTGGATTGTAAGTTCCATGAACTTATTAAAGTTCAGCAAACTCAAAAATATAAATGATTATTAAGTTCAATAAACTTGCATTTTTAAGTATAGCTGTCCATATTTTCAATATTCTTGAAAACATTATAAAACAAATATCATTTGTGTATCAGCCCTACCAACAGTCCAAATAGAAGGTTTAATTTAAAAGGTGGTGAAGATAACACGTTATTCAAACTGTAATTAAAGAAACTTTATCAAAGTGAACACTAATCACCAAACAAAACATAACTTTTACAGCAAAACATAATTAAAAACATATAAAGAGCTTAAACATTTATTAATTCAAAACAGATTATTTACAAAATATTTACATGTCCTCATAAGTTGGCACGCTTTGACCAAAAACACTTAAATAAATTCAAGAGCAGAGGATTGTGGGTAGTGTCTTTGCCACAATGCTTCTCCAGTGGGCATGCTCAGTAGCAGATGCAACAATTTGAAATTCAAAGTGCTCAGCCTTACAAGGTTCCCCAGATTTTGACTCATGCATTTTCAAGACCTTTCCATGACTTTAACAAATGGATAACATCGTTCAAATCAAAGATTGAAATTCCCACATATTTCCTGATTGTAGAGCCTGGCTTTATAGACTTACAACAGTAAAATGTAAACTTCCTTTTCACATTGGTTCACAAAGTTTCCACAGAAAATGCTCTAAATGGACAATCATATGCAGTTATTTTGTCAAATAGTATGGTAAGGTCAACATAAAATAATATACAATCCAACATCCTGATGAAAATATTACTTACAGTATATAATGTATATGTGATATGTAAATATTGATATTTAAAAAGAAGATATTCCTTGCCAAAGAATGTGGGGCGTTGTAGGGTCAGTGATCAAACTGAGCATGCTCAAAAGACATCAAGGATAAGCACACAAATGAATTATTGTGAGTAAAGAAACAGATAAATAAAGATCTTCTAACAAAGCTTCTGTACAGTGTTCCTCTTACTCAGCTGTAAACAGCGCTGCTCTTCCAGCTGTGACTCATGTGCATCTATTATATCGTGTCCCACGTGCCAACGTGATTATATCACATGCACATACCACTGCTGACCGGAAGCAATGATGTAGAGTTAAAAAAAGTACTTAAATATTCATATTTTTCACATCAAACGCGACCGTGTTGTTTTAGAAGACATTAAAGGTATAGTTCACACAAAAATGTAAATTCAGTCATTGTTTACTCACCCCTGTGTTGTAATAACCCAATACAACTTTATTTCTTTTTCTTAAAACAAAGGGAAAAATTGTAAAGAAATGTTGTGCTCAGTGATGTCATACAATGGCAGTTTATGGTGACCACCTCTTCAAACTTCAAAAGGACACACAAGTGTAAATCAAAAGTCTAATAAATGATTCCATGAGACACATAATTATTATGAACGCAAACGATAAGGTTTAGTGAGAAACAAACCGAATTCGAATGTATCATTTAGTGAAAATGTTGACCGACTGTTGCTCTCCAGTGCGCATTCATGAGACTTCACGAAACCAACAGTTCACACAGCCAGCTGTTGAAATGGAGGGTCAAGCGAAAATGCGTTCTGTTTATCTAAAAACAGGTCTGCCACAGCGATAGTGACAACAGAACACAACACAGCTGAACACAAACCAGAGAACGTCTAGGTTACGGATGTAACCTCCGTTCCCTGATGGAGGGAACGAGACGTTGTGTTGGAGAAGCGACACTAGGGGGCTCTCTTGAGCGCCGAATATGCCTCTGATCCATTGAAAAAAGGCCAATGAGAAGTTGGCAGTCAGTATTTGCATACCCCGCCCCCGGACATATGGGTATAAAGGCGAGGCAAATACTAGAGTTCATTCAGGATTTTTCTGAGGAGCCGGAAATGGTTCTGGCCACTACAGCGGTTCGGCTCAGTGACGCTGCCGGGAAGACAGAACATCTCGTTCCCTCCATCAGGGAACGTAGGTTACATCCGTAACCTAGACGTTCCCCTTCTGTCGCTCTCTCCACGTTGTGTCGGAGAAGCGACACTAGGGTTCCAATTTAAATCCGCCATGCGCTGAGCCGTGTACGTGTTCTGCTGACACAGGAGCGGGCAGGTATTTGTTACGTGCCGTATGACCAGGGGGGAAAAGACCCTGCGGAAACCACCCCTGCCCAACTGGGGAGGTACGGTGGTGAATACATCACATGTGTTTTTAGGCGACACGTGGAAGTGGCGCGGTGGCAGATCCAGCCTCAGCGAGGGTGGAGTTGCTACACACGGCAACCGGGGGGGCAACCAAAACTTACCCAAGGAAAACGCGGGTCTGCTTGTAAAAGGGACCGTATCGCGGAAAATACACACAGGGTGAGTCCGCGTAGAAGTCCCTACTCTGTGGAGCACCTATTCCAGTACAGGGTAGATCTGAGTACCCGCAGTGGATTGGGTCGGCAAGTTCCTCCGCCGAACTGCGGACCCATGAGGACTAGGGAGGAATCGACCAGGGATTCGCGTTGAGTGAAGTCTCCTGGGAAAAAAGACGCACTGTTTTATCTCAAGTGAGGGAAAGGGCGTATATGCAAGCGATTCACCCGGCCAGCCCATCAGCGTGTTACCGAGTTCTACTGGCTCGGACCTGAGAAAACACGGGATGAAACTGACTCAACCCTGAGATCTCGCAAAGGTGTTCGGTGTTGCCCAACCCGCTGCTCTACAAATGTCTGCCAGGGAGGTACCCTTGGCCAGTGCCCACGAGGACGCAACACTCCTTGTCCAGTGAGCTCGGACCCACAAGGGGCACGGCCTGGGTGTGATAAGCCAACGAAATGGCATCTACAACCCAGTGGGAAAGCCTCTGTTCAGCGTTTCCTTTCCGCTGTCCCCCAAAGCATACAAAGAGCTGCTCAGAGCGTCTGAAACTCTGCGTGCGGTCCAGGTAGGTATGCAAAGCACGTACCGGACACAGCAACGAAGGGGCTGGGTCTGCCTCCTCCCGGGGCAGTGCTTGCAGGTTCACTACCTAGTCTCTGAAGGGCGTGGTAGGAACCTTGGGCACATAGCCCGGTCACGGTCTTAGGATCACATGAGTGTCTGCCGACCTGAGTCGCTGCTGGCTCCAAAGGAGGAGACGACGGGCGAGTCGTGACATGTGGCGGGAGCGTTCGCCACCTTGGCGATTTATGTACGCTACCGCAGTGGTGCTGTCTGACCTGATTAGGGCGTGTTTGTCCCGAATTAATGGGAGAAACCTCCGCAGGGCAAAGGAGACAGTCAACAACTCTAGGCAATTGATATGCCAGCGCAGTGGGGCCCCTCTCCAATGGCCTGTGGCTGCGTGCCCTTTGCACACGGCGCCCCAACCCAATCTGGAGGCGTCGATAGTGACCAGGACGCATCGGGACACCTGCTGCAGGGGCACTCCTGCCCGTAGAAAGCAGAGGTCTGTCCAGGGTTTTAGTATTTTTCGGCAGGCAGGGGTGATTGTCACACGGTGCGTGCCGTGGCGCCATACTCGTCTCGGGACTCGAGTCTGAAGCCAGTGCTGAATCGGTCTCATATGCATCAACCCCAGTGGCGTGGTCACGGCAGAGGATGCTATATGCCCCAGGAGCCTCTGGAAGAGTTTTAGAGGGACCGTCGTGCGTGGCCTGAATTTGGCGAGGCATTTCAGCACCGACTGCGCACGCTCGTTGGTGAGACGTGCGGACATTGAGACTGAGTCTAACTCCATGCCGAGAAAGGAGATGCTCTGGACCGGGTGAGCTTGCTCTTTCTCGGTTGACCTGAAGCCCCAAGCGGCTGAGGTGCCTGAGCACCTGGTCTCTGTGAGCGCATAGTAACTCTCGGGAGTGGGCCAGTATGAGCCAGTCGTCGAGGTAATTGAGTATGCTGATGCCGGCTTCTCGGAGCGGGGCAAGAGCTGCCTCTGCGACTTTCGTGAAGACGCGAGGGGACAGAGACATGCCGAAGGGGAGGACTTTGTACTGGAACGCCTGGCCGTCGAACGCGAACCGTAGAAAAGGTCGGTGTCGTGGCAAAATTGAGACGTGGAAGTACACGTCCTTCAGGTCTACTGCTGCGAACCAATCTAGGTGCTGGACGCTTGTCAAGATACACTTGTGCATGAGCATTTTGAACGGGAGTTTGAGCAGCGCTCGATTGAAAACTCGCAGGTCCAAGATTGGTTGTAAGCCGCCGCCTTTCTTGGGTACAATGAAGTAAGGGCTGTAGAAACCCTTCTTCATTTTCGGTTGGAGGGACAGGCTCTATCGCGTCTTTGAGTAGAAGAGTAGCGATCTCCGCACGCAGGAATTTGGCATGTTGGCCGTGCACTGCGGTAAAGCGGACGCCCGTGAAGGGGGCGGGGGCCTGGCAAACTGAATTGCGTAACCGAGTCGGATGGTCCTGGCCAGCCAGCGAGACGGGTTGGGAAGTGAAAGCCACGCATCCAATCTCCGTGCTAGGGGCACCAAAGGGACGGTTATTTTTGATGTACCCGGCGGGGCTTCGCAGCGGGGTGGAGCAGGTAGTATGCCGTCGGGAGGCGCGGACGCATCCCGAGGTTCCGGTGCTGAGAAAAGACTCAAAGCACTTACCTTGCTCCGGACATCCAGCAGGGGGCAGGTTGGTGACTGAGGAGGAGGTCCTGTAGTGGCGTCCTCTGGACTCGTCAGAACCGGTCAGCCGGGGAACAGTCGTGGGGCTGAAGGCTGGCCTGGGGCCGCGTTCAGCGTGCCGGGACTGTTGAGATCTGGGGGCAGTGTGCCGTGAGAACGGCATTTGCGGGCCAGATGACCCAGAGACAAAGGAAATAGCTCTTTTATTGAGAATTTGGGTACCGCTGCCCCGGTTAAGGGGAGCGGCAAAAGAAAAGTTTTTAAGGAAAATTCACCTCCCGGCCCTCCACTGGGGGACGGAGTGGTCTTACCATCTCCGGAGCTAACGTTTTGGGCTCTGGGTCATCCGTCTCAGGAGCGCCTGGGAGCCTTCCGGGTCCTCGAGGGGGTCCGTGAGACAGGGGGCGTCTGCTTCCTGCGGAGCGCTTGACGCATGGGCTGAGAGCTGGGCCCAGGTTGAGGCGGAGCAGCTTGTCGTTTCCTCGCAGGGGGATGCCCTTGGCGAGCAGACGGGGCAGGGCCCGGGGCGGCAGGTTTGCGGCGGGGCAGGATATGTGATATCGCCTCCGTCTGTTTCTTCACCGCGTAGAACTGCTGGGTGAAGTCCTCGACGGTGTCGCCGAAGAGACCGAACTGGGAGACTAGGGCGTCGAGAAAGCGAAGCTTGTCGGTCTCATGCATCTCGACCAGGTTCAGCCATAGGTGTTGTTCCTGGACCACGAGGGTGGCCATCGCCAGCCCGAGTGACTGCGCCGTGACCTTTGTGGCTCTGAGGTCGGTCGCTGAGCGCAGTTCCTGCATCACGTCGGGATCAGGGCTACCCACGTGCAGTTATTTGAGCGCCTTGGCCTGGTGGACTTGCAGGAGGGACATGGCGTGCCGGGCGGAAGCGGCAGTTCCGGCGGCGCTGTAGGCCTTCGCTGTCAGCGAGGATGTTGTCCTACAGGCCTTGGAAGGGAGTTCAGGACGACCGCGCCAGGTGGTAGGGTTTCCGGGGCATAGATGGAGCGCAACAGCCCTATCCACCGGAGGGATCGTCGTGTACCCGTGGGAAAAGCATGTCGGACATCTGAGTGTCAGCCTCGGCTTGGGCGTGCTGGCCCGAAGGCGGCAGCCCAAGGGAGTCATCCGCGTCAGACACCGTGCTCTCCGATGCAGCGGCGAGAGGATAGGCAAGCTGGCTGTGAGGCGAGCTGCTGTTGTCTCGAGCACGGACGGGAGTCAACGAGCGTGCCGGGGGACGGGTGGTCCAAGGGGGGGGTACCCGACGGAGCCGCACCCGCTGCCATCCCCGAATCGCTTCCAGTGCCATTCGCACCGTCTTCAATCCCGTGGGAAGAAGAAGCAATGCGAGGGGTGACTGGAGTAGCTTGCTTAAGGTTGTAAGCGAGCCACGACCGCAACGTTGTCATGGTCATGTTCTCGCAGTGAGAACATGAACCATCCACAAACGCAGCCTCGGTGTGATCGCTGCCCAGACACACGAGACAACGCCTGTGGCCGTCTGAAGCGGAGAGCACTCTACTACACAGGGGCGGAAAGGCATCTTTACAAAGACGCGTCCTGAAAAGGACGTTCAACGCCGCTGTGTATTTGCTCTTTTAGAGAAAATTACTCTTTTAAAAACTCGTCTGAGTTTTTTTATACTGCGCTTTCGAAGCGCCCAGGGGCAATATGCACTGCCGTGCAAGGAGAAGAATCAGCGCTGTAATGCGCCCTCAATCCAACAGCATGCAGTAGCGTCAGAGGAATACAGGAATGGGTGTGTTTTCACGCGAACAGCATGCACAACCATCGGCTCTGAAGAAAATTTCTGAATGAACTCTAGTATTTGCCTCGCCTTTATACCCGTATGTCCGGGGGCGGGGTATGCAAATACTGACTGCCAACTTCTCATTGGCCTTTTTTCAATGGATCAGAGGCATATTCGGCGCTCAAGAGAGACCCCTAGTGTCGCTTCACCGACACAACGTGGAGAGAGCGACAGACGGGGAACAGAACTTACAAAACATGTCTGAAGAGTTTGTAGTCGAGGAATAGATGCATTTCTATGCCCAGCCTTATATATTAATGATTTTTTTAGCCGGAGTACTCAGTCAAACTGAGAGAGATAGGCTGCATCTGAAAAACATAATCAGTAATGGCTTAACTGACAGTGTTTATGAATGAATGGAACTCTTAAGGGAACTGACCTCAGGAAAGTTTGAAGAGCATCTTATTTTCACCCACCCTCTATATACAGCCTCCAAAGGCAGGATTTTCCAGTTTTCAGACTCATTGACAAAGGAGGCTGAAGGCAGCCACTGTCACAACATGTCCTAACTTGACGGCAAACGACACGCGATAAAAAGTATCTTTTATATGTTATTCAGAGTTTTTGTCCTAATTAGCCGTGAAGTGTGATGGTACAATCTGTCATTCACTCGTTTCTATTTTTGGCAACACACTGAGTAACCCCGCCCGCTGTGAACTGTCACCGGTCCAAAAACACTCTCATAACAGTATATTGAAGCCAGCATATCATCTTATCGCTTACAAATTACATGATTTTGGCCGAGAATGGCACACCTACCTAATGTTTTGCTTATATGGAATGGAGAACAGCTGATCTATGTTTGATTAAATACTCGGGTTAAAAAGATAAGGCAGGGAATATAAATGCATCTATTCTTGGACTACAAACTCTTCAGATATATTTTTGTAAGTTCGGTTCTCTGGTTTGTGTTCAGATGAGTCGTGTTCTGTCAAAGTCTTTCTAGCAAGTAGTCCACTGTCGGCAATCTTTGGAATGCTCTCGAGAAGTTATTTCCAGTCATGACAGTGCAGCTCCTATCTACTCCTATCTCAAAAATGTTTGGTCAAAATTACAATCAAAGAACAGATTTCAAATCAGCTATAAATCGGACAACACTGGAATCATAAATTGTGATTCTTTACCTCATATTTCGTCATGCAATTTTCCTGGCTTGTATAGTTAATGCACATGCGCGTTCTAGAGTTGATTGTCTAAAAGGTGATTGTGAGGCGGGACACCTAAAATGTTACCTGTGACCTGTTATCTGTTGACCACTGGGCACTCAGAGCTCCTTGGTTAGCGTTCCAATTTCTCCCATTCATTTTAATAGAAGTTGCCCATCTCTGCTATATAATCTCTGGTTTTGTTCTTTAGTATCACTGTGGCAGACCTGTTTTTAGATAAACAAAACACGCTTTCACTTGAACACCCCATTTCACCAGCAGACGAAAGTAGAACTGTTGGTCTTGTGTAGTCTCATAAAATGAGCAGAGGAGAGGTTTCACTAAATAAAACATTCGATTTAGTTATTCGATTATACTTTTGTGTGTTTGTGAAGCTTGAAGAGGCGGTCACCATAAACTGCCATTGTATGACATCACTGGGCAAATTTTTTTTCACAATTTCTTACTTTGTGTTGAGAAAAATAAAGAAAGTCATACTGGGGTTATATCAACGCAGTATGATATAAAATGTAAATTCAGTCACTGATTAGTCACAATCAGTGACTGAATTTACATTTTTGAGTGAACTATCCCATTAGTTTAACCGCCGCTGTCGTATGGATAATGTTTATACTGACTGTCTGAGGTTTTTGGAGCTTCAAAAGTCTGATCTCCATCACTTGCATTTTAAGGACCCTTTTAAGCTGAGATATTTTTCTATTTTTCTTCAAATGTGTCCTGTAGATGAAAGAAAGTAATACACACCTGGGACATCATGAGGGGGAGTAAATGATGAGAGAAATTTCATTTTTGGGTGAACTATCCCTTTAATGGAATTATAAAGGAATCAGAATCATTATGAGAATTTGAAACTGGAATCGTTAAATTCCTTACAATTCCCATTCCTATGAATAAGTGTATTTAAGGATTTGTAACATGTAAGTGGAAATGCTCACTATTTGGCAAATATTACATGAACGCCGCCCCTTTTTTCATGTTCTTATAACTGCATATTGATGATTTATAATGCATTTGTATTATATTTTCTTTCATGATTTATCATAATGTCACATTGAGTGCTTGTCCAATTTTTTTCAATAAACACGATTTGCTTTGGGCTATTGCTAAACAGAAGTACGCTGTAAAAAGTGGTTACCTGCAAATGTTTCTTGAAGAATCTATTTTCATATGACCTTGAAAATGTACTGATTTAACATAATGTAGTCAAGTTGACTCAGACAATACATATTTACATGCCCATGAGATTTCTCATGGAAGATAAAGACAGTACAATATGGATTTGATGGATTTTAATGGATTGTCTTACAGTTAATTTGAGCAACTTCTATGAACTAAAACTAACAGGCATACTAAAAACTAAAAGACACAAAACTCCAATTTAGATTTCATGGGGTTTTTAATGACATGACTGATTTTTAATCAGACGAGTCAAATTATGACAATCAGTGTGTAAATGTGTCAAACTGTGTAATTAAATTATAGCAGTCATGTAAGATGAAACAGTTTTGTGGTATTGAAAAGGCACACAGTGTATCATGTCTTTGTCGTGTAGGAGCGGCTGCTTTCTGCTGTGATGGGAGATCCTGTATCAGATCTGGAGAAGATTCCAAAAGAGATCATCACAGCAGACTGTCCGTATCCTGACCTCAGATCAGATCTGATCAACAGCTTCATCTCGCTCACTGACAAATATAAACACAGACTTCAGACAGTGCAGGACAGACTACAGGGCATGGACAGGTGACAGACACTCTTTTGTGGAATGTAGCAGACATGTTAAATACTGCAATTTTGAGATGTAATGTAAATGTAATTAAAGGCACGAGAGACAGTTCAGATTTTACCTGGCAAAGTTTGAAGCCTTTCTTTTAGCACAATGATTGACTGACAGGTGAGAAGGCGGTTCCTCGCCGCTGTGCAGGACAAATCAGGATGGATCAGTGTTTACACTACAAATCTAATGTGCTTTAATACTGTATAATTCTATAAATCTCCAAAAGGGTTTTTTGTGATCTGATTAAATAACGTTTACAGATTTATTTTGTGCTGTCCACTTGTGATCGGATGAAGAGACACATCACATTACACCTGCAGTCTCTTTTAAACACTCTTTATTTTTTAATGAGGACATACATCATTCATAATGTCTGTGTATCACCGAATGATAAATGTGATGAGGAGGAGGTCGTGGCCGGGCCGATATGGAGCACAGCTCCCGCTGAATAAGCTGATAAGTGGGAGAGCGTGATAAAGGGGTGGCCGGAGACGCCGGTTTGGGAGAGAGAGAGAGAGAGAGAGAGAGAGAGAGAGAGACAGAGACGCACGCGGCTGTGCTGCACATGTGTTTATGTTGGTTTTAAGTTTACCATTAACGTTTATGTTTACTGTTCAGCCAGTTCCCGCCTCGTCCTTTATCTGTTACAATAATAAAGCTCAAAAAAGTAAAAGAAAGCACTAAAACCGCCACACTTTTTCTTAGTTATTCTTGCATTTAATATAAGCGCAAACATGACGTTTAGAGCAAAATTCGGAGTCATTTGAGTGGAATACCTGTATAACTGAGCTTCTAATGTGTGTGCTTTTCATATACTGTTTGTTTCCCTGCATGTTGATATCAGACACACTGAAGAATTTTGTTCAGCGTCACAGCTACATTTTGCTCTAAACGTCATGTTTGCGCAACGTCATTGCTATGGCAACCAATGCAGATATGCCACGGGACACACAAATCAGATCTGATCAGTTGCGATACATAATGTGGACAATCAATCATGAAGATCGGATTCCAATTGGACATACCAAAAATCAGATTTGGACTGTCAGTCTGAACATAGCTTCAGAACATCAAAGGTGCCGAGCTTGAGTCGTGTAGTGTGCGCTAGGAAAATAAGTAAAATCGGAACTAACTTTACACAGACAAGGTTAGTAATGGATTTTATCTCACTAAAATAATGTTAACATGCATTTTGTTTACATCTTATGGCTATACTTTTGAAACAGTGAGTATTTTAACTAGAGGTAGACTGATATATCGGTTTTACAGATTAATCTGTACCGATAGTTGTTTTTTGGAACTATCGGTTAACGTAAAATTTGTATCCTTATAGTTGCCAATATATTGTTAGAATTTTTTCCCCTTTTTTTATTTATTCCTTGTCAAAAAACTTCATCTGGGGAAAAATATACATAAAAAAACGCTTAATCTGGTGACTCTATGGGCTATTAAAAGCGTAATTTGGTAAATACTCACATATAGAGTATTGTAACGTAGCCAAATCTCTGTTATTTCAAAATAACAGTCCCAGGTGATTTTAGGGCTTGTTTAAAGTAAACCACTTAATTTCTCTGGTTATTATTGGGATCTTGGTTGCACAATAAACTGCTTTTGGGATTTTATTTATTTTGGAGCCTCAATGTCTGGGCCCTTCATATTAACGAAAGAATAATTGATTTTTTATTGTTATATAAATCAATAAAAAAAAAAAAACGGTCGATGGGTTATTGGCCTTTTGTTATTGATCTTAGTTATCGGGATCTGCATAATCGGTTGAAATCTAATTTTAACATTTATAGATTGGCCCCACTTCCATTGTAAGTGTCTCAATGCAACCTAGATTTCTGCTTTTTTTAAGAAAAGGAGCGACAAGTCCAAAGTAATCAACAATATGCAACAAATTCTGTCAATTGTGCTTAACTTGTATAGAACCCATAATAGTGTTTTTGTTTGGGAAGCATTATCTGAAAAGGGTCACGTGTATACAGTGTGTAATAGTGAGAATATGTGTGTGTATGTTTCAGGAATTGTGGCTGGAATGAGGCAGATCATGAGTTTTTCAAGCACATAGTGAGTCAGTATTCTCCAGCCCTTAGGAACCAGCACGCGCTCTGCACAAACATGCTCCAGAGAGCGCTGCCACATATAAGCCCTCAGGAACTGGTAAGTACTTATTCAGAAAGAACACTCGCTCTCTCTGTATCTCTCTGGTATGTTCTAATTGCCCTGTCCTACAAAGTTAACTTTAAAAGTGCATTTAGCCATCTTAAATGAGATTCCTAATCATAGGGAACATTTATGGAGC